>NC_081558.1:67973145-68259790 GCF_022355385.1 Mustela nigripes
TATATATATATATATATAATTATTTTTTTAGATTTTTTTTTTCTAAAGGCTGCATACTGGGGTTCATTAATGTGTTGATGTTGGCGATGAGGAACCAGCCAGGCAAAACCAAGAGAATATGGGGTACGTGTACCATGTACTGGACAGAAGGGAGGCTCACATTTGTCAGGCACAAGTGAGAGTGACAGCAGGCAGATAGGGGTGGGGGTGGGGCCCTACGGAACTGTGGGGATGGGGCTCACAGCTGCATGGCAGTGGGGGGGGCATTGAAGGGAGAGCTGGAGACAAGCAATCCACATAGCCTTTGAAAGTGCCTGCTGGAGAAAGACAACTATCATATGATCTCCCTGATATGAGGAAGTGGTGATGCAACATGGGGGCTTAAGTGGGTAGGAGAAGAATCAATGAAACAAGATGGGATTGGGATGGAGACAAACCATAAGTGACTCTTAATCTTACAAAACAAACTGAGGGTTGCTGGGAGGAGGGAGGTTGGGAGAAGGAGGGTGGGGTTGTGGACATTGGGGAGGGTATGTGCTTTGGTGAGTGCTGATTCACAGACCTGTACCCCTGGGGATAAAAATACATGTTTATAAAAAAAAAAAAAAAAAAAAAAAAGAAAGTGCCCGCTGTAGAGAGAATGAGAGAATGGGCAACACCTTAAGGGCAGTGAGGTTGAGAGAGGATCTTTTCCTTTAAGATAGAAGAAGCAATGGGGCGCCCTGGTGGCTCAGTGGGTTAAGCCTCTGCCTTCCGCTCAGGTCATGATCCCAGAGTCCTGGGCTCTCTGCTCAGCAGGGAGCCTGCTTCCTCCTCTTTCTCTCTCTGCCCGCCTCTCTGCTTACTCTGTCTGTCAAATAAATAAATAAAATCTTAAAAAAAAAAAAAGATAGAAGAAGCAATAACACTTATGTGATGGTGACAAGGTTGCAGCAGAGAGGGGAGAATGGCCAGAGCTGCTGAACAGTGTGGTAGGGAATGGGGTGTCGGGTGGGAGGGTTACCTTGGTAGGCAAGGCCCAGTTAGTAACAGCAGAGAAGGGGAACTTAGGCATAGAGCTCACATGATGGGGTGCGGGAGCCTGTGGGATTTTCCCGAAGGCTTCTGCCTTCTCTGCTTTGTTAGGAAGCAGATGCCACTGGAAGGCAGAGAAGGGAGAAGAGCTGGAGCTCTGAGGGATGAAAGAACCAGCACGGGCAGAGAGCCCTGGAATGAGGTCAGGACAGAAGCAGGGACCTGAGGTGGGGGAGCGCTGCGGTCTGAGCCAGTGCGGTCTGTGCACCCCGCACCTGCTGCCTTTCCTATGTGTGGCAGATTCAAAGAGGGGAAAATGCAGGCATCCTGGCTGCTCTCCACCCAACCCAGCCTCAGGAAAAGATAGTCTCAGAAGCCATAGTGCCCAGAGCAGAGGCTGAGGCTAAACCAGGAAGTGTTCCATTTGAGCTGCCTGCAGTCAGTCCTTGGAGATGGCCCACGGCCCACCAGCCAGCCAGTCAACAAACACTCTATTTACTGAACACCAACCAAGCTCAGCCCAGCACTGAGTGCTTGCTGAGAATTTTAAAATACTGTCTTTCTGAAACTAATGATTTGCTGTATGTTGGCTACCTGAATTTAAATAAAAAAATAAAAAAAAATAGAATACTGTCTTTCCTACTAGATTAACTCCTGTTTAATGTGACTGAGGCTCAGCTAACAATGAAACTCTGAAGAGGGAGCAAGTCTTTCTGCCCAGGGGGAAAAGACAGACTGATCCTAGGAGGAGTGAGCCTTAACAAATGACCGTTCCTTTTCTATTTTCTAAGAAGAGGGTGGGAAGGGCATTCCCATCGGGGAACAGCACCCGCCAAGACTTGGAGGTATGAAATGTTTGGCTCATCGGCTGTACATGCCATCCGGGAGAGCTGTCGCTCTGCAACAGCTGCTCACATCCCCTCTGCTCCTTGATCACACCCAGCCTTCCCCTGCTGCTCCCTTGGCCTGGCAACCTCTGCTCTGGCTCTACCTGGCTGATTCCTTCTCATCACTTAGGTCTTATCTCAGTACCCTTTGGGCTCTACCTAGAGCTCCTTGGCAGTTTTGTTCCCTCTCTCTGGAAGGATCTTCCCCCACTCACCCTCCCCTTGGCTTGTTCAACTGTCACCTCAAGATAAGGGCCCACCATAATATCCCACATGACATAGTTTCTTTACTAGTCCTTTTCTTCTGTTTCCACCCACTGGAATGTAAGCTCCGGGAGGGCAGGCATTCTGGCCTCTTTCAGTCACTGCTTTATCTGAGGGCCAAATGCCCAGAATATAATAGCTGCTCAATAAATGTTTTGCATCAAGGAGGAAAGGAATGGTAGAAGGAAAAGTCACCTTGAAGAGATGTGCTTCAAAGCCAGAGACTCCCTCTCCTCCCTCCCTCCCCAGTCCTGCCCGCCCCTGTGTTTTTCCTTGCTAGCCCTCTTAGAAGTTCTCATTTCTCTTTCTACCTATGGGATTGAGAACCCATGGGCTGATTTTGCTGTTGCTCTTGTTCACAATGGTTTCCTCCAATCCCTGGGAAATACTTCCAGCATGCTGGAAAATACAGCACAGAATAAGACCTGAATAACTGTGCAGTGAGAGAATGAATGAAGAAATGAATGCATGCCTGCATGGGGCTGCCCAGCACACGTGGAGGTGGCAGGGGCTGCACTGGGAGTTAGCGTTGGTGTGTGATGGGCGGGGCTGGCCCTTCTCGCGTTGAGAAGTTATAAGAAGCATCAAGAAGTTTTGAGTTAGGTCTGAGAAAATGCAGTGAAATATTTAACACACAGAGAAAAAGTCAGTCAGTTGTGGCCAGCATGCTTATCATTGATATTACTGATTTCCTAGATTTATTTTCCTTGTATATAGGTGGGGGTTTCATAAAGAAAATTTATAATTCCTGCCTACAACAGAAGATATTACAGAGGAACTCCACAGGGAATCTTGGATATTTATTATTCAAATCATGGGATTTGTTAGGATTTCTGGCTAGTTAGTAACACACCAGAACTTTCAGTGAGGGCCCTCACAGGGCTGCCACTGGGGCGAGGAAGGAGGTACCTGCAGTCCTTGTTTGTGGAAAATCCCCTCTGTCCTGTGGTTTGGAGAAATGATCCAGTCTTCTGCCGGCCAGGAGGAATTGTCCCTCCCCAGGGTAGAGCTTCCCATATGGCCCCATTAAAAAGAGCAAATATGTCTTTGTGGCTGTGGGGAGAAGGTTTCTATGGAGAAAAATTTTATTCAGGAGGTGTAGGTGTGGGCCTGAGAGGTGACAGCCTCCAAGAGCGGACAGGAGGTGACCCCTCTCCCCCACAGCAAGGGAGAAATAGAAATGCAGTCAGGAGAGAGGATGGTCAACTCCAGAAGGCACCTGAGCTGGGGATGGGGCCCACGGCCCGGAGAGTCGGAGGAGACGGGGCGGGGGGGGGGGGGGGTAGTGGGGGGGAGGCCAGGTGATGCCTTCATGCCAGGGACTGGGCTGAATGCTGTGAAGACACAAATATGTCACATGTGTGTTGGGGGGAGTCAGAGAGGTCAGGGGAGAGACAGGCCCCCTCAGAACATACCTACTGATGCAGAGGCTGTGCCTCTCTCTCAGCCACTGTTATTTGTGCCCTCCCTCTGTTCCCCTCTTCTCTCCCACCTCAATCTGACTGCTACCCTCAGGCTCACCCAGATTAGCGGGGGAAGGCAGCGAGAGGAATATGGCCCGTTTGTGGCTCAGAATCCTTGAGGGATGTCCAGATGGACACACAAGTTTAGTTATCCAAACTATAGGTAACAGTGTGTCTCAGGCAAGATGGGCTTGGTTATGCTATGGTAAGAACAACCCCAATCTCAGTGTCTTAAACAACAGAGACTGATTTCTTACTCGTTAATGTGTTCACTGTGGGTCATTATGGATATGGGAAGAGTCTGCTCATAGTCATTCAGGGAGCAAAGGCGGTTGGAAGTCTTGCTATCTTGAACTTGCTAGTCATCACACCACAGGGAAAAGAGGGTTCTGCAGGACCTCGAATTGGCAATTAAATGCCACTTCATGACATCTTATCGGCTAGAATCAGTCATGTCCTCAAGCAACTATAGGGGCCCAGGAAAGCAATCCCATCATATTCATGGAGGAAGATGAACTAAAAATATTTGTGAAACAGCAAACAAAATACTCAGTGTACGTAGGCAAGGCAAGATAAGGCATCTGTCTGGTTGAAGTTCATGTGTGTTGCTCTCTAGAGGCCAACCTGTAGTGGTAAGTGCTCTTAAAGGAAGCCATCGTCTCTCTGAAAAGTGCTTGCATCTGAGGGGGCATGAGCAAACAGGAACTTAAAACCTGGCTTTACAAAGTAGAATTCTCCCTGCAATTAAAGGAAGAATGTTCTAGACTGTTCTCTTCGTTCAGTCAATCTCAGATGTCCTCTTACCTTACATAATCCTCTAGATCATCTCACTCAAAAGGCACCTCAAAACCTTTCCACAAAAGTTCTCTGGCTGGGTGTGGGACGTGCAGTGGGGAGGGAGGGAGGCATGTGCTGGGAGAGAGTTGGAGGACTGGGGAGGGGGTAAGTGAGGGCCCCAAGATTCACGGACTTCAGCATTTCCAGGAGACCCTGGATAGATGGGGTTTCTGTGACAGTTACAGGACACATTCCTTTCTTTCTATGTGAGATTATATTAACAATGATGGTATTTTGTTTTCTCTACTCTAGGATGATTTCCCAAGCATCGTGAGACAGGGAAAAAACTCTCTTCCCAGCTCTGGCCTCCACCCCAGCTTGAGGCATTTTGTGTCCCTGCCACTTTAGTATAAGAATGTGTGAATAGCAAGTGCGGTAGCATGGGTCTTTCCCTTCTCTCAGTGAGTGGGAGGAGCTGCAGAAGATGTTAATTCACACACATCAAAGATGCATGCTTGCATTTGGCTGTGGAAAAGAGAACAATGGAATGCACAGAGCTGTAGGCTGATCAATTAACTTAGAGTCCTTGCAGAGAGGTTTGAAAGAAAAAAAAAATTAGCAGGCTAAGGAAAGTCTTCTTAGCTTCCAACACTCTAATGACTTTCTCCACCATAATTATGCTGCGCATGTTGTCAGGGAAAGATGCACCAGAGTCTGCAAGACTCCCAGGGTGGGGGTGGGGGTGTTAGAGCTCCAGGTGGTCCACAGGCGGAGGCTTTCCAAGCCTGGCAATGGTGAGTCTAGTTTCTGTCTTCCATCTTTCTATTTGGGAGTTTGCTGTTATGCTGTTGTCATTGCTTCTGGTGGGGTGGTGCTCTTTTATTTATTTATTTTTAAGATTGTATTTATTTATTTGAGAGAGAGTGAGTGTGCAGGAGGGGGGTGAGGGGCAGAGGGAGAGGAATAAGCAGACTCCCTGGTGAGCGGGGAGCCCAATGCAGGGCTTGATCCCAGGACCCTGGGATCTTAACCAACAGAGTTATCCTGGGTGGTGCTCTTTTTGAAGCAGTTATACAACAGATAGTTGAACCTGCATTTGAACTAAGCCTCTGGCACTCACAAGCGAGTGATGTCCCAGGTCTCTTTCTCCAGAAGCAGACCCCAAGATGAGGCTTTACATGCAAGTGTTTCATGGGAATGTTCCCAGAAGAGTCAGTCGAGACCAGCGAAGCGGGATCAAGTGAGGTGAAATGCACAGCATCAAACAACATCCCCTTGGACAGGGGTTCCCAATTGGCTCAGTTCTGGAAGCTCTGGAGTCACTGTAGATCATACCCCAGAGCTCCCTCTCAGAGGCAAGGCAACAGAACATTCACATTCCTGCACCCAACAGTCCCAGGCTACGGGTTCCCTCAGGAGACCTGAATTCCCAGGCACCAAAGGCATTCCTGCAGATAGGCAAAGTGGCCGCTGGCAGTCCTAGAGCAGCGGTCTCACAAAGTGACACAGAGACTGCCTATTGCGGTAAAGGTGCATAGTTGACCGGCATGGACGGTGTCTGCTGCAAGTGACCTCAAGTAATCCACTTAGGTCTGTGAGACCCACCTGGAAAATGGGGACAGTGCTGTGTCTTCTTCACAGGATTGGCCCAAGATTAAATGATACTTAAATGTAAAGCACCAAGATTATAGCTCTGATATGGTAAACACTCCGTGAGTAATATTATGATTATGCAGAACAATGGCACAAACCTAAATTCTAGGTCTGTGGCCTATTAAGTTGACGTCAGAATGGGGAGGGCAGTTGTGAGCTCCCTTCCTCCTCCTGAGCTTAGGAAGATGCGTTAATCGATGGTGGCATCCCTCCCTTGAGCCAGCCTGTTGCCTCCATATCCTCGCTCAGGCTGGAATCCATTAGTGTCTTTATCCACCTATCTGAGCTCGTTGTTAGATGAAACCATTTGCAGGCTCTCAAGTGGAAGGAGGCCTGTCCTGGAGGAGATGGGTATAAAAAGGAGAGCAAAGCCTCATTGTTCCCGCCTGAGTTCCTTCAGAGGGAAAAAAAAAAAAGTCCAGTCCAGCACCTGCTTCCATCACACATCAACCTCCTTCCTTGGCAATTAATCTGTCCAGGCATCTCTCTGCCATCCAATAGCAACCAGCTCACACATCAGCCATTCTCCCGTCTCCCCCTCTCCATTCTGAATACCAAGCATTG
This sequence comes from Mustela nigripes, assembly GCF_022355385.1. Classification (NCBI taxonomy): domain Eukaryota; kingdom Metazoa; phylum Chordata; class Mammalia; order Carnivora; family Mustelidae; genus Mustela; species Mustela nigripes. The sequence goes on from NC_081558.1 coordinate 67,979,768, forward strand.
AGATTCTGCACTTTCTCAACCCTGAAGGATATTTTTTTTTACAATGAATCAAAGCCCATGTGGACAGAGACCATACCTTAGTAAGCACTGAAAGGAATATAAAGATGACAAGGCTCTGGTCCCTGTCCGTCCAGAAGCCCAGTTTGCTTACCAAAGATGTCACTCCTGTGCCAGGGAGGACAGTCAGCAAGTGATGCTCACGGGAGTTCCCCAGGGCCATCACAATTCTGGTAATTCCCAAGAATCCCGCCTTTCCATGGCTGCTGGGTGAGGAGGACCCGTACTGCTACTCTGTGATCGTGTGCAGAATTAGGAGCCTTGCTGTGGACTAAGGGCTAGTGTAAGCTCTAAGGTGCTATCCTGGAGACGGACCTGCCTCAACCCTTTCCATATGGGAAATGTTTTTGAAGTTACCCTGTATTTCATTGCTGTGTGTGGGATAGATTAGTGCTGGTGACATCTACTGCAATAGTCCTTAGCTTACACAATTGTTGGGCAGTAACACTGGGCTTGACTGTTTTAAAGCCCAGAGAGTGATAGATATTAGTAGAAATTGTGGACTCTGGGAACAGTGGGGAGCAGAATCACCCCCAGCTGTACTCACTGGACTGTGACATTGGGTCTTGGTAAATGGAAGATCCTTTAGAAGTGTTGTATGGGAAAAGGGTGTGAGCCCATGGTGGGCAAAGAGTGGACCACAGTGGGCGGGTTTCCTGGCCTGGGCTACCTTGGCCAGTTCTAAAGAATCCACCTTGCCCACTGAACAAAACGGAACCATTGGCTTTTACCTCTCAAGAATTTGAGCCAAGAGACACAGACTTTGTCACTGGTGGTTGACATGTAGTCAGGCTGGTTCCAGGGCCTGGCAAGGTGAGCCAGCCTGGCAGGAGGGTGAGGGAAGGAGGAGGGGATGAGAACACCAGCTGGCTCTTCGGCTCCTTTTCCTCCCTTGGCTCCCACTATTGTTGCTGCTTTCTCCTGGTGACTCTTCTCCTCCCGTCAGCTTCCCCTCTTGGCCTCAGGAGAGGGCTTCTGTGGTCAGTGACTGGCTCTCGGCAACTTAACCTTCCCAGCTTTGTCCACCTGGTCCACCAAAGGCATTTTCAGAAACACCTCAAGCTCCTGGTTACAGGATAGGTTCATTCTGGCCTTCCCTGTCGTGACTGTCCAGGCTCTGGCTCATCACAGGAGCTCCATAACTGATGAAGAAACCATGGGACTCATTCTTCCTGAAAATCAGCTGCCACCTGACCAGAGCCCAGAACAGTCACTGCCTGACTCATCCTGAGCAATCTTGTATTAAGATAGTGAACCCCAGAAGTGCAGAGGGATTTAATCCACGCTGGGTGTGAACTCTGCCCTCTGTGGTGTGTGTGATGATGTGCACCATCTTTTAAACTTGTAGAACCCCCTGTTGTTCCTATGCACAAACACAAAGCATCAGGATTAACATACATAACAAGACAAGCCCACTTGGTGTGTGACAAATGGCTTAGTGACCATCAGACCCGGAACTCCCCAGGGAGGTGTGAGGACCAGGAGTCTCAGATCATCTAGGAGCTTGGTAGGAAAGCATGCTCTTGGGCTTCCCCCACACTGCTGGATCTGAATACATATTTTCACATCTACAACCCTCTCCCCAACCTGCCTTACTCGGAAACACATTCATCCTCATCAACTGAAGATGTCTATGGTTCCAGATACTTCTTGGGACTGAAAGTTGGCCTTGGTAAGCTTATGTGTTAATGATGGAATGGAAGGGCGCCTCATGGGCCTGACTTTAGATCTTGCTGCATTACCCAGATGGCCTCCTAACTTCCCCAAGACTCAACTTCCTCATCTGCAAAAGGGGAATAACAATAGCAATTTACTCGAGAGGCCTACTGTGGACATTAATTGAGAATATGCATGTAGAAAGCTTGGGGCCAGGTCCTCACCACATGTGAGTTACTATTATTTTGCACCATCAAAGTAACAACCATTTATTAGGTGTTTACTGTGTGTTAAAAACTGGGCTATGCACTTCAAACTATGCTTGGAGATACTATCATCTTCCCAAAGAGGGACAGAAGGTCAGAGTGGGTCAGGATCTTGGGTTGAGATCTTGGCTCCCAAGCACTAGCAGAGCTTTTACTAAGCCATCTCACCTTCTGAGAGTCGTGGCAGAGTTTTGAGATGCCAAACAAGGAGGGAACACAATTTGTGTGTGCTGTGATATTAGCATAACGTCACGCAAAGTAACCCAAGAATTGCTTGTGTCATTTGCCTTTGCTGTGAATTGCCTTTGCCAGTGTATTTTTTTTCTTATTGCTTTCTCTTTAATCTACCCATGTGAAGTGCCTTGAACAGTGCGGTGGCTGGCACTTTGTAAGTATTCAATAGTATGCAATAAATATTGACCATTATTTGGAGGAGTTTGTATAATCTATGTACCAATCCATTTTCACCCTCATGCATTCCAAATATCTTCTCCCAGTCTGTGGTTTATCTTTTCATTTCTTAGATGGTATGTATTGCATGAAAGACTTTAAATTCGAATATTGCCAGATTTAGCAGTCTTTTTCATTAAGGTTTGTGCTTTGCATAAGAATTTTATTTTTTACTCCACGGTCATGAAGAGCCTCTCCTGTGTTATCATCTTACAGTTTAAAATTTGGCTCTTCTCATTTAAGTCATTTTTTAATTTCTTGATGCGACTCTCCATCCTACCCTTCCCCCTCCAGCCACCCTTTTAAATGTGTTGGGTGTATGTCCTTGCATATGTATACAGCCTCGTAAATATGCAGGACTGCCTTGCATTGGTTTTTAATTTACATAATGGAATTTTGCTATAAATCTCATCCTGGTTCCACTCTTCTCACTCCGCATGTTGCTTTGTAGATGTCTGTTTTGCTTCTGAGTGCTGAATATTATTCTAAAGTCTGCATTGTCACAGTTTACTTATTTCCCCTAGTGAAAAGCACTAGCCTGCCTCCAGCTCCCCAACCTAAAAATGCCACAATAAATCATGTGGTATTTTGTGAGAACTTCCACGGGATTTATGCACCCAGGGGTGGGACTGTGGGGTGATGGACCAGTGGATTCTGAATTTTGCTCGATGCTGAACAAAAGCTGCCTGGAGAGGTAGTTCTAGCTTACAGTTCCCAGCACCACTGGGGGTCAAACCTCCCTGCCTTTCAAACTTTTGCCTTCTTCTGGTGAGTATAAGAGGACGTCTGGTCTGAATTTGAAGTCCTCTGATCACTGCTGATAGGGAGCGTCTCTTCACATACTTGCTGGCCATTTGGGCTCCCCTCCCATGCATTGCCTGATCCTGATCACTGCTTTCCATTTACTTTCTCTTAAAATTGTGGTTGTTGTTAATTTGTAGTAAACTTTGTATATTTGAAAGCCTGGATACTTAACTTGGATTTTCAGTGCTGCGAATACTTTCTCACAGTTTGTCATTAGCCTATTAATTTTCTCCTGGGTCCTTTAATTAGCCAGACATGCAATATTTTATATACAGTCAAAAAACCACTAGCTGAACACAGACTGCCAATCCTGGGTGAGGTGCTTGCCTTAGTTTGGTTCCCCTGGAGCAGACCCTGAGCCAAGAGTATTGGTGTAAGTAGTTAATTTGGGCAGTGAAGACCATGTAGGTTTTGGGAAGTAGGGTATGACTCGGGAAGGGAAGGAGGCCAATAAATGGTATATTATCTAGCGAAGAGCTGCCTGCGTGAGGGGAACTCAGTTCTGCTGGAGACTTCTGGGAGGAGTATAGGACTAGTCACTAGTCGTCCTATCTAAGAGGCAAGGGAGTTGGGGTATTTACACACCAATTCCTGTCAGCAGTTGGTTGTGGGGTGTGGGGAGGCTCTTAAGTCCCAGCACTTCTGGTTTGCTGCTAAGGAAGCAAGAAGAGCCCCAGTAGCAAGAGAAAGGTCTCAGGCAAAGCCATGCAGGTGCTTGCAGTCACCCCCGCACCCCTGACCCGTGCTGAAAGAGGGAAGGGATATGGGCAGGGCACCCGGAGGGCCCTCTGCTGTGCTGTGTGTACAGGACCCTTTAACCAAGGGCGGGACAAGACACAGAAGGCCAAACAAAATAAAAAAACAAAACCCTTCCTATGTGGGCATGATTATGCCCATTGTTAAGGGATGGAACTGAGGATAGGGAAGTAAACTGTCTGAAGTTAATGGCAGAGCCATGATTCAAATGAAATCTGCTTATCAGAATTGCCGGGAGAGTTTATATTCGGCAGATTCTAGGTCTGAGGTAAAGCCCAGAGATTTACATTTGTGACAAGGGTCTGATATAGGTATTTGTGTTACTTACCTATTTCTGTATCACAAATTACCTCAGTACATAGCAGGTTAAAAGAACAAAACATCTCTCACTGTTCTCAGGGTCAGGAATCCAGAGTGGCTTAGCTGGGGGTGGGAGTGGGGTTCTGGCTCTGAGTTACTCGCCAAATTGCCATTAACATGTCCTTCACTTCCAAGTGCGTTCTTGTAGTCCTCACTGGCTATTGGTGACCAAACTGACCCAGAGTCTTGGCTGGTGGTGAATATTCCTACACTGGTGATAAAAATGTGTAGCCCGCAACACACACACACACACACACACACACACACACACACTGTAGCCCGCAACACACACACACACACACACACACACACACACACACACAGGCACACACACATGTACAAGCGAAATGGGAAATCTGGACAAGATCCGTGGTGAAGTGTATCAATGCCAATATCTTGGTCGTGATGTACTCCTAACCGTTTTGCAAGTTGTTACCATTGAGGGAACCTGGAGAAAAGGCACACCAGGTCTCTCTGTATTATCTTTTCCCACTGCATGTGGATTTACATGGTCTCAAAATAAAAAGTTTAAATAAATGAAGAGTTAGGGTAATTATATTCATAGCGGCTTTATTCATAATCACCTCGAACTTTAAAGCCACCTCAAGGGCCATAAAACGAAAGAACAGAGGAAGAGATGAAGGTATACTTACAGAGTGGAGCAGTATAAAGCGATGGACATGAATGAAGTAGAACTATCTGGAACATGAGTGAATCACACAGTTGCAGTGAGGAAGCCAGGCACAAAAGAGTGCATGCGGGATGGGTCCATTTATGTAAATATAAAACCAGACATATATGGTCTATGCTAGTACATGTCTGGAGAACAGTTACCAGTGTTGGGGAGTACAGGCAGAAGGGCCATAAGAAGGGGCTTCTGGGGCAACGTTCCCTTCCATGATCAGGGTGCTGGTGACATGGGTGCATTCAGTTGGGGGAAATTCAGCCACCTGTACAACTATGGTATGTGCACTTTTCTGTATAGGTGCATCAGTAAGCCTTTTAGGAGGATTTACTATATACTGATTAATACCTAAAATTAATCAAGCACTACATGCCAGGCTTTCCTAGCCACTTGATATGCATTGTCACTTAAATTTTTTGAGGAGGTTTCTACTATAATCCCCATTGTACAGATGAGAAAATTGAATTTAAAGGAAGTAGTTTTCCTGGGTCACCCAGCTGCCCTGTGAAGGACTGGAGAATTATCAAAGCCCTTTATCACCTCGGGGTTCATAGACAAGACCAGGCCCTTAGCAGCATCACTGAAAATGGGCCTATTCACTCAGCAACAGGTGCTTGTTCTGGGGACACCAAACACGGCCCTTTGCCCAGGCGAGGGGGAATTCCTACAAAGGACACTTGTGAAATTCAAGCACTTTATCTTCTGCTGAAAGCCAGGGCAGGCCCAGGGCAGGGGGCGAACTGTTAATTGCTAAACACTATAATTGAGTAGGGAGGCCTCTGTTTAAACCACTAGGCTTGTAGTTGACCATGGAAGTGTGAAAATGACCATGATTAATGAACTTGCTGGTAGTGTTTTCCTGTTAATGACATTCTTTTATGTTTTAGCAGGAGTACATGCAGTGATTGCAAATCAGTGACTGGGAAACCAGTGTCATTTTGGCTTTCAGTCTCCCATTTCTGTCCTGGAATCCCATTCTGCCTGGTAGTGAAAAACTTCAGTGTAGTCAGTTTGGGACCGTGTCTCTTTCCTCTTATCCTTGGGTAGAGTGCCAGGGGTGATGGGCTGTGGTGTCTAGGCCTTGGTGGTGCTGGTAAGGGGTGGGGGCACATGGGTCCTTATTATCGGCATTCCTGGGCTGAAACCTTCGTGATGGGACAATGCATGCTGACTTCCGGCACACTGGCGTCTGCCATGATGTCCTCGTCTGTCCATGGCCTATAGTCCCGCTCTGATCTACTGCCACGTGTTCTTTGTCTCAGCCACAAGTCTTTGGCACCAGCTCCCCCAGTCACTTCCTTCAATGCCTTCTCTGAGGGCATAGAGATATTTGGCTGAACTGACAACACTGGATTCCATTGATGCCTCACCCAGAACCTTTTCTCTGGAGCTCGTCGCCCCCAGGAGTTGAGCATTCCTGGCTAAGAGCTCGCAGCTGCCTTCCACGAGACTTGCCCTTGGCCCATGGCAGGTGAGGTCTTCCTCCCCAGGGCAGCCTACTGCCAGGACTGATTGAGGACAGTCTACAAAAGACCATCCCCTGTGTTCTTTCCCTGCCACCAAATGCAATGCGTCTTTTCCAACACCAGTTCTGCAATTCTCCTATACCAACCCAGTGTCCAACAATTCAATTCTGACACTGACCACCCAGAATTAACATCAAACCTCATAGATTTTAAGGGTTCACAGTTCTACAAGCTTGCTCTTACTTCAGATGCCAACTGTCAATGGATTGCCCGGATGGCCCACACTTCTGCCGAGCCTACTACAAATCTAGGGGCTTCCACAAACCCCCTGCAGATTCAATAATTGCTGGAATGATTTGTAGAACTTAGGGGAGTGCTTTCTTTACTATTACTGATCTATATTGAAAGGTACAACTCAGGAAGAGGTAAACAGAAGAGATACCCAGGGCAGGGAACAGGGGTGGGGGAAGACATTTAAGGGGTGTGGTTCTTCCATGCCCTCTCAGGACCACCCACCCAGGACCAGCCTGGAAGCTATCCACACCACCACTGAGGAGTTTTTATGGGGGCTTCCTTACATAAGCATGATTGATTAAATAACTGACCTTCGTGACTGTACTTCATCTGCTGCTCCTTTCTCATGCCTGGAGGTTGGGGGTTGGGTCTGCAGGTTCCAACTGTCTAATCATAGCTTTGTCTTTCTGGCTATCAGCCCCATCCTAAAGCTACCGAGGGGCCTCCAGTCATGGTTGTCCCATTAGAATACAAAAAGACACTCCTAACCACTCTGGGGATCCCAAAGGTGCTAGGGCGTTTGTTCCAGGAACCAGGGACAGAGATTGAATTTTTTTTTTTTTTTCATACCAAGGTGGGAGCAAGTCTGTGGTATTATTCCTGCTTTGGAGCTCCCTGTGGGATCAGGCTGTAACTAGACTCCAGCTGGGACCACAGTCTGGCTTTGCTCTTTCTTCTGCCCTATGTTGCTCCCCTCATTTTCTTTTGGGTTTTTCCTAGGGCGCTTCTACAATAACTCCCATCTTAGTTTCTGCCTCTGGGGAACTGCCCTGAGACACTTCTATGTCCCTTGGAGGTGGGAAAATGCAGGGAACCCTCAGGTGTCCCTGCGCGCATGTGCCCTCAGCCAGTTCTCCTCTGCCTCTCCCTCACCAGGCTGGTGTGTGTGAGTGTGTGTGTGTGTGTGTGTGTGTGTGTGTGTGTGTGTATGTGTGTGTGTCGGGGGGAGGGGGCCTGCAGGGTTGGAGGACTAGCTTCTGTGAGGCTGGGAAGTGAGGCACAGGTTCCATGCCCTCTCAAGTACAGTTTTCCAACAGCTTCTATTGATTAGGGTGCCCTAAGCTGCAAGTAAGGAAATCAAACATGAACCAGCTTAAATAATTTCTCAGTCGCTCAGCTGGAAGCCCAGAGGACAGGAAGTCTTTAGGGTTAAGGTAGTATAAGTCCCAACTCTGATTCCTGGGATTCTTCTTTCTTGACTCTTCCAAACAGACATAAGGCCCTAAATACTCCAGCCATCCCATCCACTGCCCACATTTGAGGGAAGAGAAGATACAGACTGATTCTGGGAGCTATTTCAGCAGAGTAAGGAAAGACATCCTCCGAGCCTCCTGACAAACCTTGCTTTGAATCTCAGTGCCGTACATCTGGCCACGTGCCCATTTCTGAACCAATCTACCCCAGCCTGGTCCGGCTAAGGACGGGCTCTGCTTCCCTTCCCAACACTTGAGCTGTTTTTGAAAAAGGAATACGTGACCCACACACCAGGGTTCTCCTAGAAATGAGAGAAGGGAGAGTTTCAGGGAGGGTGGACCATCGACAAGGTTTGCATATTACATTATTGTCTAGGTGATTGGGATGGGGCATGGGCACAGGTGACTTTCCCAAGAATTTCTCAGGTTCAGGATCAGTGATTTCACACAGCTGAGCCCATACAGCCGGGACGCTCTCTGCAGGATGGTTATATGACATTTACACGCTAACCTGCCGGCTTGTGGTTCCCATTTCTCCCTATCTTCACCAGCACTTGGTACTACCTATCTCTGAGAAAATCTCAGTATTGGTTTACTATGTCCTCTTTCGGATCCTGGGGAAATCACTCATTTTATCATGCATAGTTATCCGGCCCTTGTCTTTTCCGATGGATTAGATTTGTGAATTTTCTTGGTGTCTTTGCTGCCATTCCCTGCATATTCTAGATCAGAGGCCAACAAATGTTATCCGTAAAGGGCTAGATATTAAATTTCAGGCTCTGCGGGCCATACAGTCTGTCACAATGACTCACTGCTGACGTGGTACCAAAGTGGCCACAGAGCGTACATAAGCAAATGGGCGTGGCTGGGTTTTAAGGAAATTTATTTACAAAAACAGGCAGCCTGCTGCCCTTGACCCTGTGGGCTGTACTTTGCCAACCTTTACCCTAAATATTAATCCCTTGGTTTTATACTATGTAAATCTTCTCCAAGTCTTGACCCAGCTGTTAGCCTTTGTCTAAAGTGTTCTTTTTTAAAAACAAAATTCTTAATTTTGATGTAGCTAAATTCATCCAATTATTATCTGAAGTTTGTGTTTTTCAGATGAAAACACCTTTTCTCATCCCAACAACACAAAGATATTCTGCTCCTTTCCTTGTGATGAACTCCTTATTTCTGCTGGCTTTCACACTGAGTACGCTGTTGGATCTGTGAGGTGTTTTTGATTCTCATGTGATGTGAGATGCAGCATGATTTTTTCCCCCTGTGATGAGCTACTCTCCTCACAGAGCAGCCAAACCAGTCATCCTTTCCCCATGGATTTGTAGCAGATGCAAACTTTAGTTGGGGGGTGGGTGGAGGATACATAGGAAAGCCTAACTCTCCAACCAAATGCTGGTCCTCAGCGCTGGCCCTGTTTACCTGTCACAGCAACACTCGCGTCCTTTCTAGTCCCCCCACACCCAGGGCCTCTAGGTTCTGGGACACTGAACAGTCCAGTCAGTTCCCTCTTCCAATGGTGGGCCTTTCCTCATGCTTCACATCCCACCTTAAGTGTCAACTCCTCACAAGTGTCTTCTCTGTATACCCTCTCGTTTACTCTGGTTTCTTAACCCAACTGGAAATTACTGCTCTGTTGGGAGAGCTCGTCAAGAAAACATGACCTCCAATGGGCCGGTGAAGCTGACACTGGTTGATCCGAGGCTCCCCTGTCCTTGAAACATGGGTTCCCCTTCCCTTCCTCGTCCCAGAGGCTGGTCTACGGACATGGCCTTGAGGTGGTGATGTGGTGTGGAGACCATCTGTATAGTATATGTGACTGAATCCAGTTAAGGCCTCTGTACAACCCTTTAAGATGTGCTGTGTGGCTAAGAGATACACTTGTCTTGCTGTTGCTCCAGACAAGCCTTGTATATAATTCCCGTTGCTTATGAAACCTGCCACCCACCATGGAGGGGCCGGCCTCCTTCTTCAGTCTCTCCCTGCCCTCTGAGTGTGGGGTCCGGTTTCCAATTACACCTGAGATGCTCCTCAGGAGCCCCTAAACCAATACACTTTCATCTGTGTATCTGCTCACTGTCCCAAGAGATGTGAGCCTGGGTCGGGGCCAGAGCAGAGATCTGAACCGCATTATTCATCAGTCGCGGCCTCCCTTGTGCCTGACACATAGCAGGCCTGAATTAGTTTTTGGAAACACAGAACAAATGAGCAAGTCTAATTGACTTTTCAGAGGCAACGGGTCATTAGATAGCCTGAGCATTGTCCAATAAATTCTCTGACCCTCTTTGACAATGTGCAGAATTAGAATTAAGGTTTGTCCTTCAACCGCACCCCCACTCTACACCTTTATCCTTTGATAAAACATCTCAGTAGTTTGAGTGTATTTATCACACCTGCATTTATTCACGGTTCGATACGAGAGCCCTGTTAACTTCCTTAAAATATCTGACTGAATTTCATGTGGAAGTGAGTGCCACGGATTAAATATATGTTGTGTTAAGAAGCTTCCCGTTTTATCACAGCCTGTGCACTGCTAGAAAAGCATTCTGCATGTTAATTAAGAGAGCTGGAGGATTTTAAAAACACTTCTTTCTCTCCCTTTAACTTTCTAGTGCATTCAGAGGACAGAAAAGGAGGCAATTATTTGCAAAGCTGTAAAAATCAGTGTCAAGTCAGATGGCTCATGGGGTCCCCAGGAGCTTCAGGGCTTCAGGGATGGGCCTGGGCACCTGCTGTTACTGGCCGCAGGCGGATTCTGAGAGCCAGATTCTGAGAGCCAGCTGCCACGGGGCTGGGTGACACTGCAGGGAGGAGGCTCTGACTTCTGGCTTCAGTAGGAATAGTGCCTTTCTGGCGAAGACTGGACGTCAGCCCTAGGGAACAGTTAAGCAAGAGGCAGGGATTGGGAGTGACCAAATCCGAGAAAATGGACAAGATGAATTGGGATACTGAGAATGTGGAAAAATCTGACCTTCCTCCCAGTAGGACGTCAGCAGAGCCAGGACAGTGTGGCAAGAGCAGGAGAGTGCCACAGACGCTTGCCTCGGCTGCAGTGAGGTAACAGCGCTTGGGTGTCCCCACGAGCCCAGATTCACTGATGTGAATAAAGCAGGGGTCGAATTGCTTCGGACCTGGGTGCACTCCAGGCTCAGCCTCTTGCTTCAAGTCACTTACTGGGCCACAGTTTCCTCACCTGCACTACGAGTACAGGGTGACTGTAGGATTCGGAGAGCGCAGGGCCCCTGGGACAGGGCAGGCAGTTGTGCAGGGCGCTTACCACTGTTCTGCGAGAACCTGTGCCGGCTTCTTGCTGGCGGAGCCTCAGAGCACCGCTGACTGTTTGAGGGGCCTTTCAGGTTCCTTCACTCCGCTTCGGCCCCAAAGCTGAGGCTTTGAAACGCAGCCAAAGCTTTGGAGCACAGAAAGAGGTCCAGGTGGTCTGCACCATCCCAGTAAGCTCTGGTTAAGAAAATACCCTTGCACAAATAGTCCCAGAACAATATTGCTGTTTGTTTGGGAATCCCTAACCCGCAGCGTGGGAGCCATGCAATATCGAAATCGTGTTGCAGCCTGGGTGGTACTGGAAGCAACAAGCAGAGGTGGACCTGAAACCTCCACCTCTGGGGACACCTGGCCCCGGGCCCGGTTTATTGCAGTGCTTTTCCCAGCTCCGGCCAGCAGGGGGAGGCACCTCTTGCTCGCGGCCCTTTGTGCGCTCCTCCTGGGAGGGGGCACTCCCTCCTGCGGGATCCGGCCTCCCACTCCTCACACCCCCCCAGGCTCCGCCTCCCAGCTCCTCCCCACCCCCGCCAGACTTGGCCTGGCTCCTTCCTCAACCCGCGTTGGAGTCCCGCGGACCCAGAGGGAGGGGCCGTGGCGGAAGGGATGGCTGGGATCTCCTCTTGGGCAGGGGACAGTCGCTCTGGCGTCCATGGCCCTGGGACCACTGGTCTTTCTCCTTCCTGGCTCCAATCCAGGCAGGACCACCCCACCCCCACCGCACCCCCACCCTCCCAGAGAGACCCAGCCTGGTCCTGTCTCTAGCAGGGACAGAAGGCATCAAGGGACTCTGGGTCATGGGACACGCCCATCGGAGACATGCCTCAGAGACATGTCACACATGGTGCCTGACACACACCTTGAAGATATCAGATGTTCTGATAAGATGACATGCCCCTCGGGAGTGATGTAGCCCACAGAGCTGACACACCCCACAGGGGAAGGGCATGACCTACAAAGGAAATATGCTCCACAGAGGTGACGTGGCCCACAGAGGGAACCAGCCCCTGAGGGGTGACCCATGCACTGTACCACTCAGACCTGTCCAGCCAGTGCAGGGAGAGAACCATACCCATGGCACAGCAGGCCCTGCAGAGACCACCCTACCGGGCTGCTACTGGTTTTCAAGGTCTTGCAGCCCATCCGGGCCTAGACCAGCCAAGTCCTGTGCCTGGCCTGAAGGTAGCCGCCACCCTTGCAGGCCCCGTGGAGGAGGAAGGGGGCCTCCTGGGCACCTTCCCTGCCCTCCTGCCAGTAGAAGTCCGTGGCTGTTTCCAGCCCAGCAGACAGAGAGAGACACGAGCATCAGTGAGAGGAGGAGTCATTTATGATTTATGAATAACGAACTAATTTAAATCCTGGGTTTCTCTTGTGCCTCTCATTTAGTAATTTGTTCCATTTCTTAATGGCCCAAGTTCTTTATCAGGCGGTGACAGAGGAGAGCAGTGAGTCATCACACCAGGGATCTGAAGGGTGACCTATATACCAGGACTGGGATGGCAAGTCCTGAGAGCTGGGAGCCAGCACCTCCCTCCACACCCTCCAGTTGGGGGTGGCTCCTGGTTGGCCCCGCTCCTGTCCCTGCGGCAGGAGTGGTGGGAAGGCAGTGGGCTGGGGTGGCCACTGGGCTGGTGGCCCGCTGTGTCATAGTGAGCCCTCAGCTTGGAGGGTTTGGACGTGGTGGAAGATAGAGTGGATGGGGTTCTAGCCGCCCCCTCCAGGCCCCCTTCCTCCCCACTGAGAGTGGGACCAGACCTTGGAGCCAGACTACCTTGGCTCTAATTCTGGCTGCCACTTTTTGTCTTGGTGACTCTGGGTGCCTCACTTTGCCTTTCAGAGTCAAGAAAGATGCTCTGAGTGGTGAAGGCCTTGCCTCTGTCCTTGTCCTGCTGCCTGAAGCCTTCTTTGAATCTGAACCTGTTGTCTTGAATCCTTTGTCCATTTTTATTTTTACTTTTCACACAAGGATACTCTGGTTGGAGGAGGCTGAAACCCTTAATGAAGAAGGAAAGAAGGTGGTCGGTGAACAGAGAAGGGGGAGCAGAGCCTGAGAAGGCCTGTAGTAGGGACACCACAGCACAGGAGAAGCCTGTAGGGGTGTGGGGGGCTGGACAGACTGAAGCGGCCACCTAGAGTGAAAGCATATGGAAGAAACCCAAGTCGAGGTCTCTGGGTATTTCGATGAGACAGAAGTGAGAGGGCTGGGAGTCATAGTTGTAGACTTAGTGCACCCCACTGGCATTTACCATGTGACCACTGTGCCCACTTTATAGGTGGGTAAACTTGGGGCAGAGAAGTTAAATCCTTATGTAAATGGCTTGGTGGTGTCAATGGAACCTGTCTTCTTATAGCCGCTTCTCTGCCCGTTTTCCCTCTGTCTCTTGCCAGCCAAGACCTGACAGGCATGATTCTGTCCTCTACCACCCTTAGATTCTCCCGGGAGGGAGGTAGGAACAAAGACTACTACATATGTGGTCAACGTTTGATTCAAGTACAGTAGCAGCCAGAAAACTGTGCCCACTGTGAGTGTATAGCTCTCCGGATAGTCCTAAGGACAATTATTTTAATCCCATTTGCCTATAGAAATCTGGAGCTGTGGGAGATTGAGTGGCATTCCGGGATGTGTTCCTGCGGCCAACACCAGAGGCTTGCTTCTCTCTCCTCTTTCTTGCTCTCTCCTTCTTTTCTTTCTCTCTCTTGCCTTTTGTGAGGTAAAAATCCAAGTTTTTGTCTTCTTTTCTTTCATTTTGGATGTCTTTATTATTGAAGTATAGATGACACACAACGTTCTGTTAGTTTCAGGTGTACCACATAGCAATGCGAGATTCTGTGTGTGACTCAGTTCTCACCACCGTAAGTGTGCTCACCATACAACGTTATTACAACATTATTATTATTACTATTATTTAAAAAGATTATATTTATTTATTTGAGAGAGAAAGAGAGCATGAGCTGGGGGAAGGGCAGAGAGAGAGGGAGAGAGAATCCTGAGCAGACTCTGCACTGCGGGCAGATCCTGGCTTGGGGCTTAATCCCATGACCCAGAGACCATGACCCGAGTGGAAATCAAGAGTTGGATGCTTAACCAACTGAGTCACCCATGCCCCGCACAGCATTATTATGATGTGATTGATTGCATTTCCTATGCTGTACTTTTCATCTCCATGACTTAATTATTTTATAACTTAAATTCATACTTCTAATCCCTTTCACTTATTTCACCCCTCCCCCCCAATCTGGCGACCACCAGCTTATTCTCTGCAGCTTCCATTTCTTAAGGTCTATGTTTTGAAATGGCTTTTTTATTTAAAGTTTTGATTTTAATTCCATTTGAGAGCAATACAATTTAATGGAAAGCGGCACTGCTTTTATCATATTAACCTCATTACCACAAGTGGTTATACGAGAAGGAAATCTGTACGAAAACTCTTTATTTGGGGGATGAGAGTTCTGAAGTGTCTTAAGCAGAATTTGTTAAAAACTTGCAGGACAGGCTTCACGGTAAAGTCTGAAGTTTGCAGATTCAGAAAGGCTTGAGGAAGGAAAGTGGACTTGAACCATTAATTTTTGCAGCATTTAATTTAGCGGTCCTTATTTCCATCAACACTTCGGAATATTTGGGAGAAAATCAACAAAGCCTTATTAAGAGCAGCCTGATCTGCTTGAGACTCTGTTTTTCAGCTGTGAGATGGCTTTTTTCAATCACACATTTCAAAAAGAGGAAAACATCTTTGCTTCATTAGGTCATGTTGTGTACAATTGTCCTCGTGTACAAGAGCAAAGATATTCCACTTAGGGAGAAGGCCTTCCTCTGGAATGGGGGTCTGGGTGCCTTCTCACTTCTCTGGATGTCTTTATGGGACCCCTGGGGGAAAAGAGAAGTTGGGGGTGCCTTTGAAGGCCCCTTCCAGGCCCGGGAGAGCAGGATTTAGGACAATTACAGATCCTGCCTCTTCAATCATATTTCCCCTTCAGAGAGATGTGTTCATATTTCCCCTTCAGAGAGATGTGTGGGGACTTTCCTGACTGCCTTTGGAGCAGAAGGGACAAAAACCCAATCAATCAGCCAATAGCCACTGACTGAAACGAACTGGGGAAGCAGAGTCTGTAAGGAGATCCATCTGGCAGGAGAGGGGAGATGAATCCCCAAAATGGGGTGAGCTGGACTGGCCCGGCTGCACTGGGCTTTCAGACAGGGGCACATGCAGTGTCCCTTCCTGCCCCTGGTCCTGCTCACAGGTCCCACGGCCGTGCACGGTGACAGCTAGAGGAGCTGCTCACGTCCCAGCCACAAGCCAGGGTGCTTTGCCAGCAAAACCTGCAAGTCATCCTGCGCAGCTGCCACCCTGCAGAGACAGACAGGCCCTGGTGGCAGGGGGTGGGCACCGCAAGGAGCCTCTCTGGTTGTTCCTGTTAAGCTGGAGCTCCCCACCCGGGCTTCAGAGCAGCTGGTCTACCGGGAGACTCTCTCAGTCACACCCTGGCTTTCTGGCTCCACAACTTGGGCTGGAGGCTCCCTTCAGGGATTCCGGCACTCGGAGGGCCCCTCTTTTTGCAGCCACAGCATATGGAGACAGTGTATTTGCTTTGGTCTGTGAGGAGTTGCTTAGATGATTTTGCTATTTTAATGGAACTAGATGCCAACTTTTATAAAATTAGGAAGTTTTGCATTGACATCCAGACTTCCAGCTTCTCTTGAAAGCTGGAGATTCTGGCAACACTAAGCCCGAGTGCCCATGTGGCTGTGGGCTGAGGGTGCCATCTGCAATGGCCACAGGCCATTTGTATGCCTGGCCTATGAGGACCTCTGAGTCAGTGAGAGCTTACCTGACACCGGCAGGGGTGGCAGTGTTCTGCCCTCGGGACTACTGCCCTGGGCAGAGTGGAGCCTCCTCTGCCCTCCTTCTCCATTTGACATCATTGCAGTCTTTGCCCCTTTTGTACCAAAATGAGCTGTCTATTCTTGGGGTTTCTGCCAAGGACTGGATTTCATCATCTTTGGAAACCTTTTCCACAGTGATTCTGCACCTACATCTGTTATGGCCTTCCAAGGAAGGCTGATGGGATCCCGGGATTTATCCCATGTTGAAGGTGAAGAAACTGAGTCTCAGAGTAGTTTCCCAGCGTGTCATGGCTCCCCCATGCCAGAGGAAATCCTCTGGGGCACAGCCTCCCTCTGGTGGGGCCAGGAGCTCCTTTGGGCAGGGACTGTGGTGCGGAGCTGCAGGGGGGTGACCCCGTGACACCAAGCCCTACCCACAGGCACACCCAGATCCCAGGCAGCTCCCCCAGAGGGTTCCTGCAGACTGCTGCTCTACACACCGGGGTCCAGGATTCCAGTCAGCCGTGCCTCCTGGCCACCCACCTCAGAGTCACTTACCACTGTGGTGAGCTCTGCTCCAGAGCAACTCCCACGCGCCCTCTCATTTCCTGTGTCAGGCTGTGTCCTCAGGAACCATGCCCTCTGCAGGCCTGGAAATGGGACGTGAGTCAGGAAGAGAGGAAATGGAAGAGAAAGGCGGCTTTCTCCCTCCAGCTTCCTTTGCAGTCTTTTCAGCATCCTGGGGCCAGAAGGCAGGCCTCCCAGCTCTGGGTATGTGTGGAGGCTCTCTCTGCTGGTATGGGTGACACCAAGGAAGGATGTCAGAGTGGGGCTCCTGAAGACTTTGATCCAGATGCACGCATTTGCAGGCCCAAGGGGCGAGAGGGTGTGTGTGTGCATGTGTGTGTATGTGTGTGTGTGAGGTTGGGAGATGGGTCCCACACTCAGTAGGGCTGCAGATGAATTGTCTCTGGGTGATCTCCATGTGTCCTCTGTGAGGTGTAGGACACAAGCCTCGGGTTGTGTTAGTTGACTAGTGGTCCTGATTGCAGGAAGCTCCACCTATTAGGAAAATTAGGTTTTTCAGATCTACCTCTGTGATTTTATATTAATAGGGCTTCCAGTAGCTCAGAAACTTTCCATAAAATGAGAATAATATCTCCTACTGTCCTGCCCTTGCATTTCATCATGACCCCAAGTGAGATGGCATTAACGTCATGAAGGTGTTTTGTGAGGTGTCAAGGGCTTTGCCAGAGAATGAGGTACAAGCGAAGGCCAGCTCCACCTCCCATTCATCTGTAACCTAGCTGGCTGGGTGGGGAGTAGGCCTTCTCTTGTAACTGTCTGTCCAACTCTGTTTTCCTGGACTCAGCAATTGGCATTTTGGCTTTGGACCTCTTTTGTGGGGCAACGGGAAGTTGCACATTTTCCCAGAGCATCAAGTGGCAGGGAAGACTGGGACAGGGGGACATCATGATTTTTATATGAAAAAAAAAAAATATATATATACATATATATATAATGACTGTGTGGAATGCAAAGGTTGGTGACTTTTAATGCTAAAACAGGAGCAAAGCACTGCTGTGCTGGCAGAGGGATGGGAGGTGGAGGCTGCTGAGCGTGGCTTTCCTAGTGGACTCATGGGACTTAAGCAGTGTCCTCTGCCACGGAAGAGATTTTACTGGAAAGTGTGAGAAGTGCTTCATGGTGGGGAAGGCGCTGTGCTGGTTTTGTAGTAGAAGCAACAACCTTGAGGAGAGAAGCCTGGCCCTGGAAGGGGGTGGGTGTGGCCCACAGAGAGCAGGATCCTTACTGGACTATCTGGAAACACAGAAGTACCAGAGGAAGGGAGCTTATGTCTGGCTGGAGATGATCAGAGGAGGCTTCCTGGAAGAGGAGGTGAGATATTAGGAGCCCAAGAGCACATACTCAGAAGTGCAAGTCAAGCTTGGGCACTGGAGAATCAGACTGGGGCCAAGTGTTTGGAGAGAGGGTGATATGGCAGATGTGGCAAGGACCCCCGCTGGGGAATCTGGGGTGAGTACAACAGGTTTTGGAAATCCTGGAAATCATTTGAACAGCTCGAGGATGATTAATTTCATGTTGGAGACAGATTTCTAGTTGTTTTCTTTTGCTTGGACAGTTTCCTAGCTGAGAGGGTCCTTTAAGGAATTTCTCCTCCCAGAAGAGAAGAAATTCCTCTGAGAGAAATAGTCTCTTAGCTCAAACACAGCCAATATTTTACAACAATCTTTTTTTTCTCTTGCTATTCAGAGGAGGATCTATGGCCCAGAGAGGTCAAGGGCCTTGCCTCATGTTGACCAGCAAATCAGAGCTGATGTTGAACACCAGAGCCACAGATCACTGCGAAAGATAGGTCCCAGCAGGTCCTTCAGAAAGGTGGGTGGGCACTGCGTGCATCCCCCTCTATTCCCACATGATACCATGCTTGTTTTTAGGTACAAACCTTCCACAGGAGTCCTCGGCGTGTGGATACCTGAGGCTGGAAAGGATGGGAATGGCAACCAGCAACCACCTCCTTCCTCACTGTTCTTGAGGTGAGCTGGCTCCTCAGATCCTCTGGCCCAGGAACACTTCACAGTAGATTTCAGGCCTCGATGAAGAATAATCTCCACCCCACATCTGAGCCCATGTCTGGTCTTCGGGCCCAGAAGGGAACCTGCAGCTGCAGGATTCCAGGCAGAGAAGAGGAAGAGCTTCCGAACAGGACAGGTGGGTTTCAGGGGGTACTCTGAGTGAAGGTAGCACGCTCATGACAAGAACTGGAGGTGGCAGAGGCACGATGGAGTGATTTGGGAGCAACCTTCTGGCGTATTCCCCCTTAACCTCTGGCCCAGGACTAGATCGGTTGGCGAGCCTGTTGTTTGGATCAGCTCTTCTCAAACCACTGTGCATGCAAAGCACACGGCAATCATGCTATGGTGCAGGTGTGGACTCCATGGGGCATGGCGAGGCTCTGCATCTGCCTGAGTTCCCAGGTGACGCCAGCTACCCACAGACTGGAGTCTGTACGGCTTGGTTCAGGCAACACCGTCCATTCACACTTTCCTAAAGGAAGGTGCTATCTTCTGGAATGGCCTAATCAGCATACCGACTGCCTGCCAGCTCCCTTCTAGAACTCTCCAACAACCATCTCCATCCATTCTGTACATGTTTCCTGAGCACCACTGTATGCCAGGTCCTGGGATCCAGAGATGACCGGGATCTACAATCCTCCAAGGCTGGTGAAGGCCAGAAGCTCAGGCTGCAGCATATGAGGGAAAGGGGAAGGAACAGCAGACAACAGTGAGCAGGGCACAGAGAGGATGGCATGCTGAGCCAGCCGGTCACTCTATCTGTCCTTCCACCTTTGGGGTATGAGTTAGGCTGACAGAAAAGGGGCCCTTGGGGCCAGCTGCCCACAGAAGGGCCTTCTCCACTCTGGACTGCAGCTAGAAACCGGTAGCTGAGCCTTTCAGGAAATGCGGAAGTCCCCTAGGATGTCTAGGGGGCTGTGTCCTCATGCCCAGACTGCACTGTGCTGGGAGAGGCTGTGTGCTGCTGCCCTTCCGAGGGCTCTCGGGCTCCTCCAGGCCCATCTGGGAGTGGAGCTGGTGCCCGCACACAGAAATGAATAGTGATAGCATTCACATTCTTGAGCATTTGTGTCCCAAGCATTGTGCCAAGTGATTGTAGTGGATCGTTATAGGCATAGCCTCCAAGGAAGTGTACCTCCTGTTGCCCGTGTGTGATTCCCTCGCATGTGCACTCTGACCTTGGCCACCTAACTTGCTTTGGTAATGGGATATCAGCAAACGCGTCCCAAACAGAGGTTCGATAAGCCCTGTACGTCAAGGCTTGTTTGCCTTCTTCGAGCACACAGCCATGTAGAGAATTCTGACCCACGTGTTGGGGAGACCACGTGGAGGAAAGCCAAGGTGGCCCAGCGTGAGTGTGGGCATCTAGGACTCTCCAGGCCTGTGTGAGCCTCAGATAACTAATGCCTCCTGCGTGACCATGGTAATGACCAACAGGAGAAGCTCCGTGGAACCAAGCTTGAGGGGCAGAACTGGGGCAGAAAAATGGTTGTTTTCAGTAGCCAGGTGTTGTGGTACTTTTTTCCACGAGGTCGTTAACTGATACAGCCCAACGAACACCTGTGCTCTTACTCCGGGACCACAAAAGTCCTAGGAAGGAAACAGTTTGCTACCTCTTCTACAGTTCTGAGACCCTCTGAGGAACTTGCTGACGAGGCCCTGCAGTGGGGACCAGCTGGAGCTGTCTCCATGGCTTCCTCCCTGGCTCTTTCCACTGCTCTGAGAAGGAGGAGGCAGCCTCAGCCCCAGCATTGGAGTGTGAGAGGGAAAAGTGGCCTGCCTTTATCTTTCATTGTGTTGGTAAACCCCACTGGCCGCTGTTAGCTGAGGTTGCCAGGATCTGCCGCAGCTGCTGGCCAGTGCCACACCCCCAGGCCTGGTGCAGGATTTCTGGGATCTCTTGTTCTCTGTCCTGTCCTTATGGCTTCTCTGTTATCTTCACCCTAATTTCTAGCCGCTGCAGAGCACATTTCCTTCTAGATTCTACTCCCAAAGCAACCACAGGCATAAGGCTGTTGCTTTTAAACCAGCGCCTTAATTAACCGTATGTGGATTATGAAGAGTTTTGCCAGACAGCTGCTCTTCAATGACCTAAAATCACGTATCGGGTATCTTGTCTTTAACAACTTCTCACCAGCTACTTTGTCCTGGTGGCACCATGTGCACGTCCTGTCCTGTCCCTTCCTGACTCCTCACCCTGGTCCCGAGAATGCTCCCTCTGAAGATGGGGCTTCAGAGGACAGCTGCTCAGATCCAACGTTCTATAACTGAGAACCAGAGCCCAGCGAGACGGGGAGACTTGTGCTAGGCTCACAGCTATGCTTGGGGCTAGAACTGGAAGGCAGAGTCTCCTGTGTATGGCTGTGCCTGGATGTGTGGGGCCCTCTGTTCCCCCGCTTGGTGTGGACGCCCTAGGCGAGGCGAGGCGAGGCGAGATGAGGTGAGCAGACATGCTGACCTGTGCCGTTCTCTGCCCCAGCCCCTTGGTCCCTGTGGTAATGGACACGTGCCCAACCCATAAATATCTTATTTTGTGTTCCTGCCAGCCCCCACTAATAGGGCTAATGCTTCCTGAGGAGCAGCCCAAAGCTGCATTAGTCGCAGATGTTTGATTGATTTAAAACAAAGAGCCTGACCACCAACCTCTCACTATGGTTTCTCTTCCTGCCACTTTGCTTGCAGGGTTATCTCTAAAATGCAATTAAGGGGCTTAAAAGTACATTTTCAGGAAGATGCAGAATTGATGAGGGGAGCCGGCCCCTGTGGGTGCTTCCAGATTGTTCTAGTTTCAGGGAAGGGAGAGGGACCCCGCCTGGAGCTGCACCAACACCCACAAAGTCTTTGCTCTTCAGGGCAATACCTGCCCTCAGGAGCCCTAGTGTGTGTGTGTAGGGGTGGGGGGGGGGATTGGTGGGAGGGTCTGCCTTCCGGTGGAGCTGCTGCTGCTTCCTTGGTCCTGTGCCTTTGAAGGGCCAGCCCCTTTGGTGAGGGCTCTGGGAGGGAGGTGGGGCTGTGGGGAAGCAGGCTGCTCTTGGGGCTGATGGCCATGGAGCTTCCCATGTGCTTCCCTGTGGGGCTGAACTTGTCCAGGACCAAACCCATGCCACCTATGGGTCCATGTAGGACAGAGCTCTGTTCTCTGGAGCCCAGGCTATGTCATCCTAAAGCAACTGGTTTTCTGAACATGCCACTGAGGCCCATGCCACATCTCTCTGGCCCCCCATGGGCTGGGCGCCCCTAAAGCCATGAAGGGTCAGCTCCATGGGTCCTCCAAACTGGGCAGCCTGCGCAGCCTGTGAGAGCGGGAGGCAGAGATAAGCAAGGGGCCGCAGGCGTCTCGTGCCTGTGTTATGAAGCCCCCACTGACTGCCGGGTACCATGCAGGGGCCACAGAGGTGCAAAAGTGGACTAGTGGAGTCACAGTCTCCGCGGGGGGTGGGAGGGCATAGCACTGGAAGCCCCATACTGCAGCACAAGGGAGCCAAGAGAGGTGCTAGACAGAGGTAGGTCAGGCAGCTGGGTCAGGAGCCGAGCACCACTCATACTAGAGCTGCTATGGCTCACAGGGAACACGGAGGGTGGGGTGGGGTGGAGATAGTGATATTTCCGAGAATGTCTTTTAGGGGAAGGTTTGCTCAGGTGGGAGGGAGAGTCTGAGATGGTGAGTGTGTGGCTTGGAGAACACCCAGGGGCCACTGCAGGTCACAAGAGTGCACTGCAGAAGGGCATGGGCTTTGCCAAGTAGCGTGTTGAGCTGGGAGCCGGGCAGCTTGCTGGGGACACCAGTACAACACAGGCTGACCCCTCCCTTGAGCTGATTTTTTGCCCCCTCTGCAGCACACCCCAGCATTAACAGACCGTTTGAAAATGTCAGGTTTAAAGGGATGCCGCTCTCTCATCCTGTGCAGGCTGTAAACTCTCCCCAGTCCTGTTCTGGAGGCACAGAGAGGAGGGCAAGGTCATTGTCTGCCGAGGTCATTGGAGAAAGTTCCGCAGCTGGACCTGGAAGAATGGGCAGGTGTTGGAGGTGAAGAGAAAGGGTTTTTCTGCTAAAGGTACATGGGAAGAAACGAGCACTGTGGGTGTGTATGGGAAAGAGTAAATCTTAGGCTTGCTGAAGCATAATGGCATAATGGTGAACAGGCTAGAAGAGTAGGTTGGGGACATGTGGTGTGGATTTATTTCAATGTCTTGCTAAGATATTTGGGATCTATGTGCTGGGCAGTGGTGAGCCATCGATGGCTCTAGGGCCAAGGAGAGACCAAGTAGAAATAGGCTTCTCACAGATGAATCTGGGAACAAGGAGAGAATGTAGGCACTTTCATGATACTCAGCGGCTTCTTTGGCCTCCAAAGGGCAATTGATCTCCCACTATAAAACATATAGCTTTGACATTCAGTGGGTCTCCCAACCATTTCACCTGTGCCAAGCACATCCTCTACTATGTCTGGTCCTCTCCCACTCTGGAAATTTCCAGACAATGACTACCTTTCCTGGTTAACCACCCTGCTTCTTTGAGGTGCTTGTACGTCACTCTGCCATCATTGGCTGAGTGGTCAGGCCCTCCGGCAACCAGGATTACATGCTTCCTCTTGCCTCCATCCTACTGATGTGAACATCCACAGCCCATATCCTCAGCATTTCAACATCTCATCATTGTTGTCAGCACTCTCCCTCACACCC
The DNA here is from genome assembly GCF_022355385.1 of Mustela nigripes. Taxonomy (NCBI): domain Eukaryota; kingdom Metazoa; phylum Chordata; class Mammalia; order Carnivora; family Mustelidae; genus Mustela; species Mustela nigripes. The sequence goes on from NC_081558.1 coordinate 68,003,136, forward strand.
TCGGCCCTTCCTGGCTACACCCTGACCCAGTCCACACTGGAGGGCACCACTTCTGAACTCACCAAACCAGCTGTTCTCTTTATCCTAATCCGGGCAAACTGTGGCCATGGGCCTACCTAGCACGCTATTTTTGTAAATAAAGTTTTATTGGCACACAGCCTTGCACATTTGTGTATGGGTTGTCTACAGCTGCTTTCCAGTGGCAAGAACAGAGTTGAGTAGTTGTGACAAGACACCATGTGGCTCATAGGCCTGTTTATTACCCGACTCTGCAGAAAGAGCCTTTCCCATCTAACACCTTAACCCACCAGCTCCTCCTCTCTTCACCCCCTCCTTACCCAGCAGAGGCTCACACTGCTGATGACTCTTGCTGCCACCACCCCCCTTCTGTGGCCCCTCTGGGTGAGCCCAGCTGCCCATTTCCTCTTCACCTGCCTCAGAGCAGCCGAGTACTGCTGGAGGAGGTCACAGGACAGGCAGGTTGACTCATCACAAATTTGTGATCACCAGCCACAAACGGACCCTTCACATTCCCTCCCGCTTTCCCTGCTCAGGTGTCTCCCCTTTTTGGTTTGTGCCTTCCCTGTTCTCTTCTGGCTGATGACCCGACTTCTCATGTTACAGAGAACAGAGGAGACATCACAGAAGACTCACCACCAGCCTAATGCCAAACATGAGAGCTCACCCAAAACCCTTCTCTGTTGTCTTGCCTCCCATGTGTTCACCGGTGGTGGGGAAAAACCCTCTTGTTTTCCTAGGGAATTTGCCCTAAATTTTCTATTCAGATTCCCTCCCCCGTCCCACCACCCTGAAGACAGACCATGTGACAGGAAGTTGGGTGAGCTCGTTTATTTATTTCCTTGGTGATCCGGGAAAGCCTAGGGAAAAAATGAGGGTGGGGCAGGGAAGGGAGAAGGGTCAGCCAAGAGTGGCTCACTGAGCGAAGTACCACTCAGGTAAGTGGGCTTCAGTGTCTTGAGGGGTCCTTCTTGGAGGCTATGTGGGGTGCAGCTAGAATCATGCTAGTTGAGGACAGGGAGGCTGAAGGACTTGTCCGTGATCCCATCACCCTGCCCTGAGTGTGGCCCCTGAGGCCCGGTATCCCCACACTTCCAGATGGCACCGGCACAGCACAGACAAGCAAACTCTCCAAGTTCCAGAAGAAGTCCCCAGAGAGGCGTGAAGACAGATGGGCCCACAGGTGTTTTCGAGAAACTGACTGTCGCTACAGGATCCTCGAGAGTGCTGCAAGGATGTGGTGCTGGGTTCCTGCTATCTGCTGCAGCCCAGACACCCAGCTCCCCATCCCGCGTGCCACTACGTAGTGCCATCACTAGGTCCTTGCTGCTGGTTTTGGAACACCGTCACGGTCCTCCCATTTGTTTTATTTTATTTTAAAGATTTTATTTACTTATTTGACAGACAAAGATCACAAGTAGGCAGAGAGGCAGGCAGAGAGAGCGAGGGGGAGGTGGGTTCCCTGCTGAGCAGAGAGCCCGATGTGGGGCTCGATCCCAGGACCCTCAGATCATGATCTGAGCCGAAGGCACAGGCTTAACCCACTGAGCCACCCAGGTGCCCCGGTTCTCCCACTTAAACAAGATCCTCTTCAACCCTCATACCCTCCATAGTCCCCTTCCTTCTCTCTCCTCCCTTCAGTATCAAATCAACTAGAAGTGAGCTCTGTTGTCCCTATCCCATTCCCTCACCTCCACTGGTAACTCTGCTTGTTCTAGTCTGGTTTCTTTCCTTTACTCTAACAAAACTACTCTCCTTATGATGAGCCCATGTTGCTAGGGGACTGTCGAGGGGACAATTTTCAGGTCTCAATGTGCCTATATCTCCGACAGTGCTAAACACTGCTGAGCCCCTCTATCTTCTATACACTGTTTTCTCTTGGCTTTCATGTCATCACTTGATTCTGTGCTCTCTCCTGCCTCTCTGAAGAAGGCTTTTTTGATAGCTGAGGTCTTCTGGGTGGACACCTAAGCCTGCAAAGGAGACAGGTTTCCTCAAAAGGCTCCTCACCTTCCAGGATCCATCCAAGACCAAAGCTTTAAGTCCCACTGCGACGGAGACAACTCAGTTTTCTGTAGATATATCTTTCCAATGGTCTATTTGACATTTTCTTTTGGAAATCTCAAAGAGATTTCAGAATCCGAACTGAAAGCGTTTCCCACAAAGTCAGAAGTAAGAAAGTGGCTTGTCTCAATGTCATTTTGTAGATTTTCAATCTCTTCATTACTTCTTGAACAAGATTGTTCTTGTTCAAGACTTGGAAAGATTTATTTCTACTTTCGCCTCTTGTCTTCCTGGGTCTTGCTTTGGTCTGCCTGCATTCTGCAGGGATTCCAGAGAGGGAGCATGAAAAGATGGAGTTTTATTGTCAGAGGTTTTTGCTAACCATAAAATTGGGTTTTCAGTAGAGTGATTCATGGACACATTTACAGCTGAAGTTGTAGATCTGTTTTTAGAAATTATTAGCAGGCATTAAACAAAAACAAGCTTTATTAATAATTCAGCAGAAAAAAAGATATGGTGCAATATCCCGCAATAGTAATCTTTAATGCCGGAATAAGTATTCCATTTGTTTTTTTTTTTTTCTTCCTTTGACATAACAAAGGCACAAATCCTTTGTAAACTTAAAGAAAGACAGACATAAGAAGGCACATTCATCAGCTCAGCAGAGCATGATTCTGCTTCTGGAGTCTCTAGAAACACAGGACAACTTCTGGGAGCCAATGTTCAGAAATAGAATGGAACCTTCTGTAATGAAATCAGGACAAGAGATCTATGCCATAGATGCCTCCGTTCTCTAGGTCTCTGATGGCTTGAGCTTCAGGACATAGCAAGACTCTACTGGCCCTGCCCACAGCCAGTTGGGCCCACCCTGGCTGTCACTGCAGACATCCTTGCACACACTAATGGCTTTCTGGGTCTTCTGCTGGGAAGTGTTCTCCAGACAAAAAGAAGGCTTGGTGCTGACGTGCCAGGAATTTGATGCTCCCTCCTGGTGGCAACTCTCAACCAACGAGGGGAAGAATTAGGTGGAACAGTCCCCCCAGCCTCCCTGGCTCTCCACTGTGAGATGGCTCAGAAGTCTCCCACCAGCCTCTGGATGCAACTTGTTCCATAACACCTCCTTTTTTGGGGGTTTTCTCTCTTCCCTTCTTTGCTTCCCCACTCCTTCATGGGGTTTTCTGGAATTGCCCAACAAACCAACTGCGTGCATCAAAATTCTAACCTCAGGGTTTGCTGGAACTCTGGGGAATGAGAGAAGGAAAGGAGGAAACCTAATAAGAATGTGCTAAGGAGTAGGTTCCCATCTTCCTGGAGACCCTCTGCCATACAGAGCAGGAAGGGAGACTTTATCTCCTAGCTCTCATCTCTAACTGGTTGAAGGCTGACCTTGGGGTCATTAAGCCTCTCCACTCCCTTTGCTCTGACCACGGTCCCTGTGACAGAAAGAACCCCTAGTAGAGAAGAAAGACACAATTCCAGAGGTGAAAAGGTGTTGGCATGCTGGAGCTGTCTACTGCAGCTGCCAAGAATTCAGGTGGCCAAATACAGGAGTGGAGCATTGACAACATCTGCTAGAGATACCTTCCTTTGGTCCAATCAGTGTGTCCAGAGAGATGGAGGGGGTGGGTTCTAGAAACGGGATGGAAATGGAATGTGGCCACCTGTGCATGAGGAAATGATTAGGGCCGTATTCTTGCAGGGGCAGGTGTGGATGTAGCTGGAACCTAGGTTACTGGCTCTAACACAAGCAGAAATCTCCAGGACATGGAAGGTAAGACTGAGGCGTAGTGCAGCCAGTAGTACTCAGGGCAGGATGCCCAGATTGAACAAGAGAAGATTTTCAGTGGCCCCATGCTTCCCAGCACATTTAGTCCTCTCTCTCCTTTCTTGGGATGCCTCTTTAGCTATGACAGCCCCTCCTACCCCTGCCTCCCAGTGCCCTCTGCATGGTCTTTGGCTGCCAGAGCCTTCCATCCCAGAGCCCTGCAGTGTCCTGTTTCACAGTTAACCTCTCTCTCTGAATAAATGTTTGTTGGCCTTCAAATCCATTCCCCTTCCCCAGACCCAATGTCCAGAGAAAGGCCATTGACTGTAGGAGGCAAACTAGGATATTAATTCATTGTGGAATATTGTGGAGGGTTGGCAGCTTCAGAGCTCTCTTGCATATTTGTAGGTTAAGGGGGGACAAGAGTTATAGTAAAATACTTAATCATGAACAAAAAATATTAATTTTCTTATAAAACTTTTCCAGAGAAAGGCAGCATAAAATAGCAGGGGAGACTATGAGCTCTGAAGCAAGAATCCTTGGGTTTAGAGCTTATTAGCACCTTTGCCTGCATACACACTGAGCATTGTCGTGAACTCAAGCATGTTACTTGCTTCTCTGTGCCTCTGTGTTCTCATTGGCAGAATGAGATAAGAAGACCTACCTCATAGGATTGTGGTGATGGTTAAGTGGTATAGCCAAAGGGCTTAGAACTGCATCTGGGACATCCTAGAAGCTCAATAACGGCCAGCCATTGTTACTCTTTGGTCTTCAAAGATAGCAGACTTCAGGCAGGAATATGATACATTTTAATGATGAGACAACACAACAGACAGTGTTTCAGGGAGATCTTTGGGGTGGTTAGGACAACTCAAACCTGAAATGTGCTCCTGGGTCTCACATCGTACTGTGTCTCTGATTTGCCACAGCAGCCAGGTCTTGGAGATTCCACCTTCACTCACATGGCAGAGAGGGGACCAGCTTCTGGCTGTTTCCCTATGACCTAAACAGCTGAAGAGGGACTCAGAAGTCCTAACCCTCAGGTGATGGTCTCAAAGTCCATCCATTGCTCATATCTGAGATTCAGGGACAAATTACTAATTAAACCTGGCCAGATGGACTCAGATTTGGAGAGAGGCCTCATTTTTTCCTTTGTTGGTGTGCATGTGTAAATAATAGGATGATGGGCAATGGTCTCTTCAAGGCAAATCTACTGTTCCTTGCTTTTCTTTTCCCCATTCTGTCTCCTGCTGAACACCACTGGCTCTATCCCTTCTCATGTCCTTGTCTGCAGAGGGCCCCCAGTAGAAGGTGGCTCAGGGGCTGAGGAGGTGGTAAATCTGGCACTTTCATTGCATGTTCCAGCTCATTACTTAGCAATTATATTTGAAGTTTTCAAGCATTTTGAAGATGACTTACCATGTAATGTACAGTTCGTTTCTTTTTTAGAGGGTTGGGGAAGAACCTTGTCTCTGGCTTAGGCAAAAGGCCTCAGATAACTATCTGGGATTTTAAGATTTCTGCTTATACTTAACCATTTGGTACTTGTTGTGAGTTTATAACCTTGGGTTGCAACATGGTCCTTTCTGTACAATGATTAACCATCCCCAAGAGTGAGAATGGGCTGCTCCAGGGTTTCTAGGTCTTCCCAGGGTTAGAGCCAATGGGTGGTTGGCTAAGGCCTATCTCCAGAATCAAATATTCAGGCACATCCTGCTCCCGGTATACACAGGCAAAGAGACTAGAGAAGCCCAAGGGGCTGCCTTTCAGGGAAACTGGCAGTGCTAGCTGTTGGGAGGGAGAGTACATGGGGGAGCCTTTTTGGGGGACAAGGGAGAACCCATCCAACAAGAACAGCATCTGCTACCCCATGAAAATCTCTGGGTGTATGATGGTAGTCATCATTTGGAAGAAACCAGTCTTGAAAGGACTGAGTTCTAGGGATTGAGTTTCCCTACATCGATTACAGAAAGATGTTATGGGGTGGGGTGTATTAGTAAGTACTGACTAGTCCCCTCATGGCTAATCCTCGCAACCAGAGACAACAGTCACCTTGAAAAGTACTAAAAATTTCATGCCAATTGACCCAACAGCAAATGGATCTCTGAATCCCAGAACAAATGATAGAGACTGGGAATCCAAGCCAAAGACATATGGGTCACTGAAAATGGAAGGATATTAAAAACAAGACACAATCAAGAAATGTTCTAAGCCTGCTGTTGCTATAAGAATGAGACTAAACTCTCCGACACCATTTTAGAAAAGGGGAGAGTGGTATGAGCATCTCCCTCTAATTCCCAGCTGCCACCCTAGACTCCATGGATGCCCCAGTCTCAAGGGTGAATATGTTTCTATGCAGGAACTTGGAAGGTCTTCTGCCATCTTGAGACCAGAGATTTTGGATTTCCCATCAGGGGATATAATAGCTTTTTTGGCAGTGAAATAGGATTGGGCCCTCCTTTATTTTTTGCTTTTTTTTTATTCCTTTGGTAATCACTCTAGCCTGACTCATGGGTTCTCAAAGACCAGCTGTCTGGGCTAAATCATCAATAAATGTTCTCAGTCTGTCCTTGGAAGTGACCCAGTAATGAACTCAGCATTCTGCAGTTTAATTCCACAAACATTTACTGAGCACCTACTATGCATCCGGCATTGTAATATATCTTGTGGGGATAACATTAATAAGATTTATACACCATTATCAGGAAGTTCTATGTTTCAGAAGTCCAGTGGAAAACAATAGCAACAGCTGCAACTTCCTGGTCAGTTCATTGCACTCCCCACACTGTGTAGGAATTATTTGACCAAGGCTGAGTTTGGAGTGAGTCAGTCTATCAGTATATATGTGTTAAAAGAAGGCAGATGACATACAAACTTAATGAGGTCATGGGCTTTTGCAACGCTGTGAAACCAAATTCAAGAGCAGCCCTTAGGTCAGAGAGATGGTGAGGAGAATTTTATTGAGCTGAAATAAGAACTAATCTTGGGAAACTCATATGCGTGAGATCAGAAGCAATTTGAGGAATTAACTCACAGATAATACACCTCAATGTTTTTTGTGGTTTTCTCCAGGGGATAAGACTTTTGTTGAATTTAATTTTCTTCTTTTCCTTAGTTCTCCCCTCCCTCCCTTCTCACTTTCCTTCCCTTCCCTTTCCTCTTAGGTTTTGTTAGTATTTGATACATTTTCTACAATATGCCTTTATTTACTCTTGAAATAAAAAAGGTCTTATTTTAAAAATGTTGTCAACTGAGAAGAATCTAAGTCATGTTGTATTTGGAGCTAAAGGTCAGGCTAAACTGATGCCAAGGATAAGTGAGCTCTGCAGCGGGTCCCCCATTTCTCCACTTCTCTCCCCATTCTCCCAGAACCTGCCTTTATCTAGACAGGGGACATCAGGTAAGGGAAGAGTATCTGCTAGACAAATACACTTTCAAAATGTGCATTTATTAAGAAGATTTATAGACCCAGAGGTATGTTGTTATCATTTTCCCCTTCCTTGGAGAGTCACAAGATACTTCTCTTGAGAACAAAAACAATTAGAAAACTAAAAGTTTACTTTGATCAATTATTGACATGACTGACTTTTAAAAAAAGAAACTTTCCCCTCAATAAAGTGTCAATGGCCCACATATAGCAACTGTAGCTTTGGTGGATTATTGCATTTTATATTATCAAGAGGAGCCTCGGGACATGGTGATAAAGACATCGACAACTAGTCTGTGTAGTAGATATCCCCCAAAAGAAAGAAGGAAAACCAAAATTATTTATGTTTATTTAAAACACTGTATAAATAAAATCTGAAGGCTCCTGAGGAGTTAAACCAAGCAGAGTAACTGAAGAAGCATAGAACCTGAGAGTCTGAAGTTTGTGCCCTGAATTGGTGCTTTTTTGGATCACAACCTATGAGCTAAAAAATCTATTTAGTGGACTGAGACCACCAGTGTTTGCAGAGGAACAGCAGAAAATATCAGGATGTGTTTTATGCAGGAAGACCAATTATTGTTTCAGGGTAGTTTGTGTGTGTGTTTTTCTGTGTGTGTGCTGAGCGTGCACACACAGGCAGTGGGATGACATGGAAAGGTATTTCTCACTGTGGGTGGTGGTTAGAAAGTCTTGCGGTGCCTTGGATGGGTCATGTTGCCTTGAGTTGTTTGTGTGGTGGTTGGAGAGGCCTACCTGGAACGGCCACCCCACTGGGACACCGCAAGGGACTCAGTTTGGCATGGGTGACCGACCTCCTGGGCTCCTTCCAGCTTTGTGGTCCTCATTCTAGGATCCAACAGGGTTGTAACAGTCCTGTCAATAGGATGTGGCTGTTCCAGCTTCTACAAGTTGGTTATATACATAAGTGATCAAAATCATGGTCCCATGATGAGCCAACCCCCGCTCAGCTGTGGGACTGTCCCACAAGCTGGGCATCTACATGCAGAGTTTAAAGTCCCACTCAGCTGTGGGACTGTCCCACAAGTTGGGCATCTACATGCAGAGTTTAAAGTCCTGCATGGGCTGGGTAGCCCCTTCACTGCCACCTGCCCACACACTCCCGTGGGGGCATGGGGACCAGTGGACTGGCCCATCGCTGTGCCAGAAGAGAGTGTGGCTTCTGGGGTCAGGATGGAAGCTTCTCTCTCTTCTTTGATCCTCTGTCTTCCTATTCTCAGGCAGGGCCACTCCTACTGGGCATCTAGGAGTCATGTCCTCTGCTCTGCCTTTCCCACAGCCAGCTCTCCACCAAGTCCTGACCACCCTTCCTCAAACTAGGACCCACATCTGTCCATTTCACTCCCTTTCACCTTGGACAAAGCCACATCATGCTTGCTCAGATGACCAAGTCACCCTAAAACTCTTCTCCCCACCCTCCACCCCACTTTGCTCTCTCTATGGCTTAAGAGAGATTTTCTTAAAAAGGCAATTCAAGTCGTACCTCTCCCCTGTTTCAAGCCCACCAATGGCTTCCCATCATACTCAGGATAACCTTCAGACTCTGTGTAGGGCTCTTCAGGCCCTACACAGTCTTTCCCTGAGTCAGCCCACCCCTCCTTCCCCCAAACTCCTGCCACTCTGGCCTTCCTGAAAACAAGCTCCACACATCACCAATAAGTAGGAAAGTCTTTTCCAGGTTCTCCCTGCTAGGTTCTTCTCATTCCTCAGATCTGAGGGATTTCTCTGACTCTGGGCTCATTCCCAAATCACTGGGGCCCCTGCTTCTCTCTCTGGTAGAACTGAGCTTTCTTCCTTCAAACACTTAGGGGACATTGTAATTGCGTGTATATTTGAATTGATTCATTTAATATTGGCTTCCCTTTATAGCCTGTAAACTCCAGAAGAACCAGCAGTGTCTGCTCATAATAGATTATCAATAAATATTTGTTGAGTAAATTAATGAGAAAATGGTGCCATCTCCTTCCTTCTGGACATTGAAGGCAGATCGTACCCATCAAGACACCTCCAGTGATTTCTTCTTCTGGTGTTATCGCAGCCCTTGCAGCTTGTCATTCCTAACTCATAACTTCTAATAATTTTCCAGACTGCTGCACTTCCCCTTCAAACTGGTCCATCTCCATTTAGCTGAGAAGCCAAGCCTGGTGTCTTGTGTTCTAAAAAATTTCTGGGCTATTACCAGAAGTGGTGAAATGACAGCCCCATGATTCCGACAAGGGGCCTGCATCTCACAGTCTGCCACAAAGAATCCCCATTTGAAACTAATGTTGGAACTGGAAGACCATTTAGTTCTACTCAAAATTCTGGCCCACCTGGCCTTGACAGCACTCCAAGAATTTCTAGCTTCCTCATGCCCTCCTTCCCTTTTCTCTCTTCCTTCCTTATTTTCTCTGTCTGTTCTTCCCTCCACTCCTCTTTCTCTCACGCATCACCCTCATCCGTTCATTCACTGATTCATGCTTTCTGTTTTGCTTTAAATCCTGAAGGTAGCACAGTTGGCCCTTGAACAACATTGGGGTTAGAAATGCCAACCCCCTGCACAGTTGAAAATCCACGGTAACATTTGACTCCCCTAAAAATTAGCTGGTACTAATCTGCTGTCTACTGGGAGCCTTACTGAGTCTTACGGACCACATAACCAGTCGAATAATACATACTGTGTATGTTATCTGTATCACACATTGCGTTCTTATGGGAAAGGAAGCCAGAGAAAAGAAAATGTACTAAGAAAATCATAAGGAAGAGAAAATATATTTGTAGCACTGTACTGTATTCATCAAAAAAAGAAAAAAATCCGTGTGTGAGCGGACCTTCACAGTTCAAACCCATGTTGTTCAAAGGTCAAGGGTGCTTCCTTTCCTGCCTTGAGAAGAGGACAGGAAGCAAACATTAAATGCACTTAGAATGAGGATCCTGGCTTTTTTTGAGCATCCCAAAACCCAGAGTGAGTAGGTTCCTTGGGGCCCTGTTCTGACTCCCTGCTTCCCTGGAGGGTCCACCCTGCATTCCCAATCAGGGCCCCTTGGGGGGAATGGGGGCCTGTGAACTGGGCTACAAAGGCCTGAGGCTCGGCTTGGGAAACCTCGGTGGTCCCATCTAAGTGGAGGGTCAGGCAGATGAAGCCAGTAAAGTGGGGAGAAGTGCTGTTCACTCCCTCAGTAGCTGCAGTTAGCACCTTAGCCTTTGTCTCAGCACAGAGAAAATCTTCTGGAATCGATACTGCTATCATTTCACAAAATTAAACTATTGTGTACTGAAAATGAGCCATAAATCAACTCCAGGCTTCAGGAGCCAGAGGAGGCAGCTTTGCTGTGAGAATGCCCAGCAACCTGGAGGGAGCTACAGGGACTGAGAAGGTCCAGGCCTCCCTTGAGGTCGTTGCCCGCGGGCTGGGGTGATGGCCCACACAGGGTGATCCAACTGGAGGCTGGAAGGGCAGCATGACTGAAACCAAATGCCTCTTCAGAATCTCCAAACCCACTCCAACAGAAGCTGCTGCAGAAGAGATGGGGAGCTGCTGGCCTCTCGAGTAATTCCAGCCCATTCTCATTCCTCCAGGTTCAGCCTGCCTTGGGCAGCCAGAGATGTCTCACCTGTGGGCTTCAGTCCCAGAAGCTGTCTGGGAGGTGGTGGATGGGAATTCTTTGTTGGCCCAGTAAGCTCCCAACTGTGGAGATCCTGACCCTGCACCACACAGGATATCCTGAAGGCTTTCTTTCTGCTCTTTGGTTTCTGTCTGATGTGTATTTACAAAAGGCCTGAGTTCGGGGCACTGCAGCCCTAGCTACAGGATCTCGGGAAGTCGATAATAGGAGGCATGAGGGCTGGGGGCTCTCGGAAGGTCAGTCTGAGAGACTGGGGGTTATGAGAGCCCCCAGCCCTGGTACCTTGAGAGGTGAACTAGACCACCCAGCCTCAGGAGGACTGCCATGGTACCCACGGAATGAGTCTTAGGCTGTCACTTAGCTGCTGTGCAAAAATTGTAATTGCAAAAGGACACAGACTATGCCCTCCACTTTTTATAGTCCTCCCTGGTCCTAGCATAGTGCAAAATACCAAAATACGTAACTGCTGAGACTGAGAACTAAATATATCCCATAGTCTTCCGATTGCCAAGACAAAAAAGAAAAATAAATCCAGGTCATAGAATTCTAATTATCTGGGTATTCATCTGCTGCTAAATTCTAAAGGGAATTTATTTTGCTGGGTACTTATCTAAAGGACATTGGAAAGCATAATGAAAAATATCTTCAACGTGCTTTCTATAAAAGATTTAAAAATATTTTTGATATGCTATATGATTTACCTTCTGTGGACCTATTTCTTCATCAATAAGTAGGACAAGTAATAAAGACAGTGTAATCATTAGGATTGGCATACTACTGCATCGATGTGAATTTCAAAAATTTGATATAGAAGAGTACCCTTTTAAAATGGCTAGGCGCCCTCTGAGTATCAGATCACCTTGATGTAGGAATCATCAACACCACTGCCCACTGGGGAGCAGGAAGCTCAGGTCTTGTCCAAAATACTGGTGTCCCCCTTGCCATGTGCAACCCTGATGTACACACAAAGAGAGGGGAACCCTCTGTTTAAATACCCCAGAGAGTCTCTTGTAGGAGAGCCCGGCTTCCCTCTAAGTTGCTCTCTGTGGAAGCAAAAATCAATATAAAGGGTCTCAATTCTTGAATATTTACCATGAGACAAGCATGGTTTATCTGCAAGATCTCATTTAGTCCCCTAAGGAGATGGAGAAGGTGTTATTATTATCTCCTCATATCTCGCGTGAGAAGACTGAGCCTTGGCAAGGTTAAGAGACTCACTCAAGGTCCTGCTGCTGGGAAGATTTGAATCCAGATTGGTTCTACTCCAGAAACTATAAGCTGCTACAAACTATGGGCTGTCCTTCTGGAAAGGATGGTGCTAGGGTGGGGTGGGGTGGGGGCTGTGGGGGTGCAGGGTGTGTGTGATGGTATGGGAAGGAAGTGTGAGGGTGTGGGATATGTGTGGGGGTCTGGGAAGTGTGAAGGTGTGGGGAGTGTGGAGGATTTGGGGGTTATGGTGATGTGTGGTGTGTGTGGGGAGTGTGGGGGTATAGGATATGTGTGGGGGTGTAGGAGTGTGAGGATGTGGGGGATGGAGGAGGAGAAGAGAGTATGGGAGAGCAGGGAATGTGTGAGGGTGTGAGGGTGTGGAGGTGTGGGGAGTGTGAGGGTGCGGGGAGTGTATGAGGGTGTGGGGGTTATGGTGGTATCGGGTTAGTGTGGGGATGTGGGGAGTATAGGAATGTGGGATATGTGTGGGCTGTGGGGAGTATAGGGATGAGGGGGGTGTTGTTATGAGACTGCACAGCAGAGGGAGTGAGAATGTATAGTCAAGAAGTTTGAGGTTTTTCTCAGACTGCTAGAGGTGTGACTTCTACCCAACTACTGAAATCCTCTGAGGCTCAGCATCCTCAACAATAATTGGGCAGAACACAATCCTGATCTATGTTTATGTTTTTATTTGTTTAACAATCCCTATGTTTATGTGACACTCTATAATTTACAAATGTTCTCTTAAGTTGATCCTTACAGCAACTCTGGGGTGGTGGGGGGGCGGCGTGGAATCATGGCTCCCATTTTACAGATGAAGAAGCCAGGCTTAAGTGGCACTGTTGTAAATTTTAAGGTACCATGGATGAAATCCTTTTAAAATGGTGACACGTCATGGAGCACCATCATATCACTATCTTGACTTGGACTTACTCAGAGTCACAGTGTCACTGGTACTTATGCTGGAATGAGGACCAACCTCTTCAGGCTCCACAGTCATGCCCTTTCGGACTGCCTTCCACATGTTTCCTGTTCTTGTCCACCTCCCTTGTGGCCCCATGTTCTTGGACACACTTGCCTGAACGTCAGCCCAAGGGATTCATTCCCAGACTGCCTCTCAAGAGACTTGTCTGCCTTGAGGAGGCCCAGCCAAAGTTTCAGGAACACCTCCCACAGACTACTCCCTTACTGTAACTTCTGGGAGAATGGGCTTATATTTGAACAAAGACAACTGTGCTGCCGCTAATGGGGAGGACAAGTCTCAAGGAAATAATGGGAGGGAATTTTCAAGACCTGAAGAATGGCATGAATCCCCAAGATCAAAAATCACCCCGGGTTAGAAGCAGGTAAGCACCCAAACCCAAAAACCCCAAACCAAACAAACAAAAGCCTCCACAAACAAATTGTAACTACAGAATATTAAACAAACAAACAAAAAGCTATCAGAGAGGCAAGACAATCTCCCAAACAACAGGAATTAGATTAGAATGTATTTTACCATTGGACTTGTGTCAGCCTCAGCGGGATTGCTAGAAGACAAAGTCATTATACATATACAAAGTCAAGACTGAATAGTCTGGAAGGCTCCTACTCACATCTGTTAAGAATCCTAGGTTCATGCTCCTCTCCTATTACCAAAGGGGTCGTCTTTTGACTAGTGGATATTTTAGGTTAGCCCTATGAATGCTTCTTAAGCAATCATCATAGGGCTAGTGTTGGTGAAGATGTATGGGTGGATTGTCTCATTATTGGTAGGAATGTAAAGCAAATGGTTTTTTAGAAGCATTTTGGTGCTTATCTAGCTCTAGAAGCATTTTGGTTCTACTTCCTGGGATCCGTCCTATATAGATACATATGAGTCCAAAGCTGCCAGATCATTACTACCTCCATTCTTGGGTCTTGACTCACAGGGTCCCTGGTCAGGTGATATATGAGGAGACATGACCCAGTGTCTCTGGGGACCCACCATGAAGTCAGTCGCGTGTCATGCTCTGACCTCATACATTAGAGCCTGGTGTTCTGCCTCACTCTTCTGAGTCAACCTCTACCTTGCTCTTCTAGGAACTGAGGAGGTTGAAAAAATTATTGAACCCTATATTGCTCCCTCTCCCCCAGGACCAGTTTCTGCCTTGTCACTCTGCCATGTACCTTATCTCTGCTGCCGTGTGAGAGTGTTTTGGGTGGTCTATAGATCCCTACATTGAAAAGTTGCTGGCCGAGAACACCAGGTTAGTGCTGCTTAAAAAATGTCAAGACCACGCTGGAGTTTCAATTGCATTTCCATTCTGGAATTTGGCTACGCTGAGCCACTGGAAGTCACCTAGACCCAGACATAATCTTTCTATGATTTTGCATGTTTGGTTCCTTCCACTTCCTATCCATCCTTCAGCCTCCACTTACATCTACCAGCCCATGGAAGTCTTCCCTGACCTATCAGGGGTGGAATTGGTCTCGGGTCCCTGCTCTTTCCTCCCTCAGTGCCCCAAATGTATGTCTGTCAGAGGCCCTAGCACTCCATCAAATTTTGCTTTACTTGTTTTTCTCCTCCTCTGGAGGGTAAATCTGCCAGCAGTGGTCAGAACTGTGTGCATTAAAGGGATGGATGGATAGTTCTGCCCTCAGCACCTCTCCTCTTCTACAAGCTGAAACATACTTAAGCCAAGTGACAAGAATGGGAGTTTGGGGCATGTTAGACCTTTGGATCCAGCTTCAGGCGGTCTCTCTTGCTTGTCTCTGCTTCTCCCCATGTGTCTCTGGCTCTCTGAGTGGAAAGTGAGCTCTAAAATAAAGTTGTAAATGAGACCTGTCTTGGTCAGTCTCTAACCTTCACCTGGGGACACACTGGATCACACAAGAGAGAAAATTGGAAGTGTTCAGTCTCAAGGGAATTTGCATGTATCATTTGCCCACAATCTCTGTCATTTCTTCGCTTCTTCCTAAAGAGAGTGCTTATGATTTTGTTTCTACCCCACAGAGCTCTCCAGGCCAAACATTTCTCTTTATTGTTGGTCCATTCATCACACTGACTCTGTAGAAAGCTCCAAGGATGCTTGGTAGTCTGCTTTTCTTCTCTTCCTTTGGCTTCCCAAGCCATCTGCGAACATGTCTGCAGAGCAACATCACCAAAGTCACAGGGTTAGGGATCTCCTACCTGGGCAAGCCTTCATAACTTCTAGCTTTGGCTGTGTCTTTACACTAACACAAATCTTGGGCAACTTTGAAAACTGAAATAGTAAATGTTATTCTGAAGATGGGCAGTTACTAGCTTATTCCTCCTCACTCTTTCTGCAGATCCCCTTGTTTTTGAGATGAATGGAGAGAGGAGACAGTCAAAACAACTTCCATGATCCTTTTGGGAGTCATCTATTGGAGATGAGGGGCCCGGGTGGTGGGGAAGCCATTGATGGCTTGCTCCTGGGGTCACCATGCAAGGAAGGCTGCCTTGATTCTCCCTCCACTGCCAGGCTACCCTAAAGACACTCATGTGTTTTGGCATCCTCTGTCTTGCTAAGTCTGGCTAGGGGCAGCCCAGGGGATTGACAGGTAGAGTCAGGATGGAAATGGGGTGTTTTCCATCTTGATGCTGTACTGGGATCCAAAACAGTAATGACAAGAATTCCCTTCTAGTCCTTCTCAGTTCCCAACCAGAGACAAGACATTTAATTATCCAAGAGCCTCATTCTCCTCATCCTTACAAAAGGAGTGTGCCAGGAATGCCCATCTCAAAGGGCTTCTGTGAAGACCACAAAAGATATTTCTAGGGAAATACTTTGGGAACTGTAGATTAGCGGATCTCAAAATATGGTCTGTGGATGCTGGGGCTCTCTGAGACCCCTTCAAAGGGCCCGAGAGATAAAAAACAATTTTTATAATAGCACTAAGATTTAATTTGTCTTTTTCAGCGGGTTGACATTTACACTGATGATGCAAAAGCAATGAGGGTAAAAGTGCTGGTGCTTTGGCATGAATCAAGGCGGTGGCACCAACTGTATTAGCTAGTGGTCATTGCATTCTTCACCTCCTTGAACTTGCAGAGAAAGAACACCAGTTGTAATTAAGAACATCTTTGATGAACTGGTTAAAAAAATTCATTTTGTTGAATTTCAATTCTTGAGTACACATCTTTTTAATATTCTATGTGATAAAATGGGAACCACACATAAAGCATGTACACTGCATACTGAAGTGCAATGTTCATCTCAGGGAAAAGCAATCACACGATTATTTGAATTGTGAGGTGGACCAGCCACTGTTTTCATGGAACACCATTTTTACTTAAATGAACAAATTACAGACTTAGGTATTTAGCAGACATTTTCTCAAAAATAATGAAGTGAGCTCATCACTTCAAGGAAAATAAAAGACAGTATTTGTTACCAATGAGAACTTTTTTTTTTTTTCTTTAAAGAGAGGGAGAGAGAAGGGGGGGGCAGAGGGAGAGGGAGAGAGAATCTTAAGTAGGCTCCATGCCCAGCTCAGAGCTGGACCTGGGGCTCAATCTTATGACCCACGAGATCATGACCTGAGCCACAATGAGGAGTTGGATGCTTAATTAACTGAGCTACCAGGCACCCCACCAATAAGAACATTTAAGCTTTTGTGCAAAAATTAGATTTTGGGGGGCACCTAGGTGGTGTAGTGGTTGAAGGGCTGGCTCTTGGTTTCAGCTCAGGTCATGATCTCAGGATCTCAGGATTGTGGTATCAAGCCCTAGCTCCTTACTAGGGAGTCTGCTGAAAATTCTCTCTCCCTCTACCCCTCCCCTTGGTCTCTCTCTCTCAAATTAATAAATCTTTAAAAAAACCAAAAGACTCTCTCCCCCTCTGTCCCTTCCCCCTGTGCTCTCACTCTCTCCCTCTTTCACAAAATAAATAAATAAATAACTCTTTAAAAAAATTTAGAATTTGGGGAAATTTGTATTTGTCTTCCTAACCTTGACAGTGACCCCATGTTTAAGCACTTTTCTCAGGAAATTAATGATGATATCAACATATGTGGTTTTCATATTACATAATGAAATGTTTCAACATTTGAAAGATCTGCAATGAGTTCATTGAACCAATATTTTTCAGGTGACCAAGGCATAATGCTACAAAATCAAGCCTGGGTAAAAGATCCATGCAAAATGGAAGATCTTAATGTAAAAACATGTGATTTTACAACCATTTGTGGAGTTTTGTTTAGTATGAAATAACAGGCACAATTTTCTGAAAAGGTTACTTCAATATCCCTCCCTGTCCAACTCCGTATCTACTTCAAACAAAACATCATTTCTCAACAGATTGAATGCAGAAGCAGGCACAAGAATGTGGCTGCCTTCTATTAAACCAGACAATTAGGACCTTTGCAAAGAGAAAACAATGCTACCCTTATCATTATATTTTTCTTTGTTTTCTATGGTTAAATATTTTATTTATATTTAAAACAAACTTGTAAAAATTTTCTCAGTTTTAATTTCTAATTGGTAAATATCAATAGATATAACCCAGACTAAAGGCTCTTTGAGGGTCTTAGGAAATTTTTAGAGTGTAATGTTTCTGTCAAGAGACATTTGCAAACCATTGCCATAGGGCACAGTATAAATTTCAGGTTTTTAAAAGAAGTCATTATTTCTCCTCCAGTTCACAAAATGGTTTCTAATGGAGACCTCAGACTATAATTCCTACTCTCAGGTAAGACGTCTCCATGTCTGGGTTTCATTTTCCAGAGCAAGGCTGAAGGATTCCAGTAAAGTACCCCAAGTCTTTCCCACAAGTCTTTGCTAATGTCAAATACAGTCTCAAAGATCTAGTCTTCAATTTTTAAAAAAATTGTTCTCAGTGTCCTGAGTTCTGCTTGCGGCCACCCACAAGCAGAGAAGCCATTCAGTTTTGTAGCAGGTAAATTTCCACAGCCTTCATCATGAGCTCAGGGTCTGTCTCCAAAAACACACGAATTTGAGTATGGCCAGTCCTATCCACACCTTCATTATATTCAAAAATTGTGTGGCCTGCCCCTCCCCCGCTCCTTTCCCCCAAGTGCGTGGTTACTATGGGGACAGCTACTTTTTAACCCCTGACCCTCTGCTTCTAGCCACAGTTGATTGGCCAATCAGAACATGTCCCTGTGATTTTCGGATGTAGAACTCAGGAGTCAAACCAGTCTCATTATAGTTGTGTAAAGATAGAGCACATAAAACCCAAGATCCTTTACTGGCCGTCTTTTCTGTCACGTGGACTGAGTAGCAAAGAAAGAAAGCCCATTTGCACCCAAATGGTGGGAATGACAAAGGTACACAGAGAGATACAGAGTCAAGAGATAGAAAGTAGTGCTCTGCACACAAGCCCAGCTGCCATTTTTCCTGGAGCTCAGCCACACCCCTGTGAGTCAGCAACCTCCCACTCTGCCACTCAAGCCCTGGCTTCTGTTGCTTGTTTGCTTAAGTAAGGCAGAGTTGCTAATCAGTACTAGATACTGCTTTCTTAGTAGCCTCAGCATAGCGTATACTCGGGAAATAATTTGCTGTGCTAAATGGATGCTTTGCAGATGCATCAGATGCTTTGCATTTGATGGTGGCAGTAAATCAATTGTCCTTGGGCTCAAGTAGAACCTGTTGGTGTGTGTGAGCACATGTGGGCTCAAGCTGATGCTCTTGACTCCACGGAATAAAGACCTTGGTGGCTGGAGAATGCAATTGTCTTAGAGGTTTCAAAGGAGTAACACCTTTCCCTGTTGCTTCTATACAATCTTCATGCTTTTGGTGAGAGATTATTTTCAAGCTCAATCTTTCTTAAGGAATGCAAAGTTATTCCATTGCCACACAGGTACAACTGGGTAGTTTAGAGTTCTTAACCTGAGGTATGAGAATAAAATTTAGAAATTTGTGGACATACATAGGAAAAAAGTTACCTATTTATTTTTACTAATTCAGACTGAAAACTAGCATTTCCTTCAACTATTCATGTAGGTAACATAATCGTATAAGCAAGATCCACTTATAAAAGTTACAGTTATTTCTGTTCACATCCAAGTGTTGCAGATATCTAGGAGAATTATTGGAGCACATCATACTTGAAGTTTATGGTAATTATTAGACCCCGCCACTAGATTCTGTTATCTTACACATATATTCCTTTACAAAACTTTAATATTTTGGTGGCTGCATTTCTCCTTGGTGTATTTTGCTTTATGTATTTAAAAACATTATTCTAAAAAAAAATAAGTAAAAATAAAAACATTATTCTAAGAACGGGTTGATAGAATTTATCCAAGGGTTTCTTAGAACCACCTCCCCGCCCCCGCAAAAAAAAAAAATTCTGAACTAAAAACTGGTTTAATTCAGCTTCTTAGAATCATAATAGCGCAGAAGCAGCAGAAATTTGGTAAAGATACTGCAAATATGATAGATTTTCTTTATAATGTTGTTCATATATATTGTTGGATAATAAAACACTCTGAAACTTAGTGTTTTAAAATGGCAACAGTCATTTATTTTGTACTTGAATCTTCAATTGAGGAAGGGCTCTGGGCAACAGCTTCTCTCTGTTCCATGTGGCAACAGCTGGGGAAGCTTGACTGTGGTGGAAAGATCCATTTCTAAGATGGCTCACTCACCTGGCCTGCAGGTTGGTGCTGTCTGATGACTGAAAGCCCAGCCAGGGCTGGTCAGCCAGCAGCCTCTGCTTCTCTCCATGTAGGCCTCTCCAATGGTTGCTTGCGTTCCTAATTACATGGTATCTGGATCCCAAGAAATTATTTGAGATACTGAATGCTGCTATTTCTTAACATTTGAGCCTGGAAATCCAGGCAGGGTTCTTTTCACGCTATTGTATTATCTAAGCTGTCAAAGCACCCAGTCAGGTTCAAGAGGAAGTGACATGGACCTCAACTCCTGCAGGGATGGGGGAAGGGCATCAAATAACTTGTAGCCAGATTTTATCTATCAAAGACGTGAATGCTGATTTCCCTGGGAATTTCTCTTTTCATAGCATAAGACTTTAACCCTCCTTGAAATGAGATCTTTAAAATAGATCATTTATAGTATTTGCAAGTGAAATACTATTGTCAGGATGAAGAGAACTGAACTGACATAATACTGGCCGATTTCCTTTCCTTTTTCCCTCCTGCTCCTTTCTTTTTCACCTCAAGCTTTGTCCTCTCTTTTTCCCATTATTTTGACACACCTACAATAACAGATGGTAAGAACAAGAAAAGGAGGATGAGGAGGAAGAGAAGGAAAGGGGAGTAAAGGGTGGAAAGAGGAAGGCCAAAGGACTAAAAGATTTGGGGCCAGGGCCCAGGGAGAAATATTGGCAATATCGCTCAAAAGTGGAAATGTCCTTTGACACTGAGACAGCAGCCCATTATGGGAATACACCCAAAGGATCATCCCAAGGGATGATCCCGAGGGATCATCTCACAAACATGCGTGGAAGGGGTTTATAGAAAAAATTGTATTTTTAGGGAAGAAAAAGTTGGGAACAGTGGATACTTATGACACTTTTGTGGTCATTTGCAGACTTGTGCAAAGCAGTGAAAAATTTAAGTCCCCATAGTGAACGTTCCCAGCTGAGGTGGAACAGGACAACTCTCTGCCTGTTTACTTCTTTCGTAAACAGTGTCCTTTTCACAGTATATTTAGTGCAACTTTTTTTTTTTTTTTTTTTTTTTTTTTTTTGCATTTTTGTGCTGTTTGTTAGTGAGTTCTCTGTTCCAAGTGGTCTCCACACTAAAGTGCTATCTAGTGTTCCTAAGTGCAAGAAGGCTGCGATGTGCCTTATGGAGAAAAAGATCCCCTGTTGGATGTTTCTTTCTTTTCCTTTTCTTTTTTTTTTTTTTAAAGATTTTATTTATTTATTTGATAGACAGATCACAAGTAGGCAGAGAGGCAGGCAGATAGAGAGGGAAGCCGGCTCCCTGCTGAGGAGAGAGCCCGATGCAGGGCTCGATGCAGGGCTCGATTCCAGGACCCTGGGAACATGACCTGAGCGGATGGCAGAGGCTTTAATCCACTGAGCCACCCAGGCGCCCCTGGATGTTTCATTCAGTGAGGAGTTACAGTGCTGTTGGCTGTGAGTTCAGTGTTAATGAAACAATAATACATATTAAATAAGATGTCTTTAAACAGAAACACACATAAAAGAAGGTTATGTATTGATTAGTTGATGAAAATGTGACCAGAAGCTCAAAGGAACCTAACCTAGTATTTCCCCTATGCCAGTGTTTCCGTTTTTGCTAATTCACTGTCCACAGTGACTTTACAGAACATAACAGCTGCAGTAATGAGAATGGACTGGTGTGTGTGCGTGTGTATGCGTGCGCGTGCGCGCGCGCGCATGCGCGTGTGCAACCACTGAAATGATGAAGTACCACCATGTTTGTTGGCAGAGATGACAAGTTGGTGTATGTGGTAAGGTCTCAGAGGATTACCTGGAAGGGTTTCTTGACAGCCAATAATGGTTATATTTTGTTGAAGAGATTTGAGGTGATTTTTTTTTTCTTTTTTCTCCTTCTTAATTGAAGTCTAATTGATGTACAATATTCTATTGGTTTCAGGTGTGCACCATAGTCATTCAATGTTTTTATACATTATGAAATGATCCCCAGGGTAAGTCTAGTTGCCATCTGTCCCATACAAAGTTATTACAACATTAATGACCATATTCCCTATGCTGTACATTATATCCTCATGACTTACTTATTTTATAACTGGAAGTTTGTATCTCTTAATCCCCTCCACTGATGTCATCCATTTCCCAACCCCTCCTTCCCCAGTAACCAGCAGTTTGATTCCTGTATCTATGAGTCTGTTTCTGTTTTGTTTTTTAGATTCCACATATAAGTGAAAGCGTATGGTATTTGTCTTTCTTTAACTTATTTCACCTAGCATAAAGCCCTTTAGGTCCATCCATGTTGCTGTGAATCTAAAGATTTCACTCTTTTTTATGGCTGAGTGACATGCCATTACACACACACACACACACAACTTCTTTATCCATTCGTTTATTGATGGACTCTTAGCTTGCTTCCATATCTTAGCTACTGCAAACAATACTGCAATGAACATAGGGGTGTATATATTTTCTTATACTGGTGTTCTAATTTTCTTCAGATAAATATTGGGAAGTGGAATTATAGGATCATATGGTAGTTCTAGTTTTAATTTTCTGGGGAACCTCCATTCTGTTTTCCATAGTGGCTGCACCAATTTACGTTCCCACCAGCAGGCACAAGGATTTGCTTTTCTCTACATCTTCACCAGCACTTGTTATTTTTTGTCTTTTTGATAATAGCCAGTCTGACAGGTGTGAGGTGATATTTCATTGTGGTTTTGATTTGCATTTCCCTGATGATGAGTGATGTTGAGTATCTTTTCATGTGTCTGTTGTCTATGTGTATGTATTCTTTGGAAAAACGTCTATTCAAGTGTTCCCCCCATTTTTAATTGTATTATCTGTGTTTTTTATATTAATCTATATAAGTTCTTTATATATCTTTATATATTTTTGATATTAACCTGTTAGTGGATGTATGATTTACAAATATATTCTCCCATTTGATAGGTTGCCTTTTGTATTGATGATGGCTTTCTTGACTGTGTGAAAGTAAAGTTTTTTAGTTTGATGTAATCCTATTTGTTTAATTTGGCTTTTGTCACTCTTGCCTGAGGAGACTGATCCAAAAAAATATTGCCAAGATCAATGTCAAAGAGGTTACTGCCTCTGGTTTCTTCTAGAATTTTTATGCTTTCAGGTCTTAAGTTCAAGTCTTTAATCCATCTTGAATTTATTTTTGTGTATGGTGTGAAATGCGGTTCTGTTTCATTCTTTTGTATGGAGCTATCCAGTTTTTGTAACATCACTTATTGAAGAGACTGTCGTTTTCCCACTTTATATTCTTACCTCCTTTGTCATAAATTAACTGGCCATGTAAGCATGGGTTTGTTTCTGAATTCTCTATTTTATTTCATTGATCTGTATGTCTGCTTTTGTTTCTGGTTACTATAGCTTTGTTTAGTATATCTTGAAACCTGTGATTATGATACCTCCAGCTTTGTTCTTTCTCAAGATTGCAGTGGCTATTTGGGGTCTGTTGTGGTTCCTTATGAATTTTAGGATTCTTTGTTCTAGTTCTATAAAAAATGTCATTGGTACTTTGATAGAAATTGCATTAAATCTGTAGATTGTTTTGGGGAGTATGGGCTCATTAACAATATCAATCCATGAGTATAGAATATTTTTCCATTTACTTGTGTCATCTTCAGTTTTTTCATTGATGTTTCTTTCATTGATGCCTTACAGTTTTCAGAGTATAGGTCTTTTCCTCCTTGGTTAAATTTATTCCTAGGTATTTTATTCCCTTTTATACAGTTGTATATGGGATTATTTTTAAGAGGTAATTTTAAATATTTCCTTTAGAATTGTCTTTTTTTAAATGTTTTTAAAAAATATTTTATTTACTTGACAGAGAGAGATCATAAGTAGACAGAGAGGCAGAGAGAGAGGGGAAGCAGGCTCTTCCGGCTGAGCAGAGAGCCCGATACGGGGCTCAATCCCAGGACCCTGAGATCATGACCTGAGCCGAAGGCAGAGGCTTAAACTGCTGAGCCACCCAGGTGCCCCTAGAATTGTCTTTATTGTTTGAAAATTTTGCTTCCAGTTTGTGTTATTATTTTTTTTAATTTTTTTATTTTTTATAAACATATATTTTTATCCCCAGGGGTACAGGTCTGTGAATCGCCAGGTTTACACACTTCACAACACTCACCAAAGCACATACCCTCCCCAATGTCCATAACCACACCCCCCTTCTCCCAACCCTCCTCCCCCCAGCAACCCTCAGTTTGTTTTGTGAGATTAAGAGTCACTTATGGTTTGTCTCCCTCCCAATCCCATCTTGTTTCATTGATTCTTCTCCTATCCACTTAAGCCCCCATGTTGCATCACCACTTCCTCATATTAGGGAGATCATATGATAGTTGTCTTTCTCTGCTTGACTTATTTCACTAAGCATGATACGCTCTAGTTCAATTGTTGTTGCAAATGGCAAGATTTCATTTCTTTTGATGGCTGCATAGTATTCCATTGTGTATATATACCACATCTTCTTGATCCATTCATCTGTTGATGGACATCTAGGTTCTTTCCATAGTATGGCTATTGTGGACATTGCTGCTATAAACATTCGGGTGCACGTGCCCCTTTGGATCACTACGTTTGTATCTTTAGGGTAAATACCCAATAGTGCAATTGCTGGGTCATAGGGCAGTTCTATTTTCAACATTCTGAGGAACCTCCATGCTGTTTTCCAGAGTGGCTGCACCAGCTTGCATTCCCACCAACAGTGTAGGAGGGTTCCCCTTTCTCCACATCCTCACCAGCATCTGTCATTTCCTGACTTGTTGATTTTAGCCATTCTGACTGGTGTGAGGTGATATCTCATTGTAGTTTTCATTTATATTTCCCTGATGCCGAGTGATGTGGAGCACTTTTTCATGTGTCTGTTGGCCATCTGGATGTCTTCTTTGCAGAAATGTCTGTTCATGTCCTCTGACCATTTCTTGATTGGATTATTCTTTGGGTGTTGAGTTTGCTAAGTTCTTTATAGATTTTGGACACTAGTCCTTTATCTGATAGGTCGTTTGCAAATATCTTCTCCCATTCTGTCAGTTGTCTTTTGATTTTGTTAACTGTTTCCTTTGCTGTGCAAAAGCTTTTGATCTTGATGAAATCCCAATAGTTCATTTTTGCCCTTGCTTCCCTTGCCTTTGGCGATGTTCCTAGGAAGATGTTGCTGCGGCTGAGGTCGGAGAGGTTGCTGCCTGTGTTCTCCTCAAGGATTTTGATGGATTCCTTTCTCACATTGAGGTCCTTCATCCATTTTGAGTCTATTTTTGTGTGTGGTGTAAGGAAATGGTCCAATTTCATTTTTCTGCATGTGGCTGTCCAATTTTCCTAGCACCATTTATTGAAGAGGCTGTCTTTTTTCCATTGGACATTCTTTCCTGCTTTGTTGAAGATTAGTTGACCATAGAGTTGAGGGTCTATTTCTGGGCTCTCTATTCTGTTCCATTGATCTATGTGTCTGTTTTTGTGCCAGTACCATGCTGTCTTGATGATGACAGCTTTGTGATAGAGCTTGAAGTCCGGAATTGTGATGCCACCAACATTGGCTTTCTTTTTCAATATCCCTCTGGCTATTCGAGGTCTTTTCTGGTTCCATATAAATTTTAGAATTATTTGTTCCATTTCTTTGAAAAAGATGGATGGTACTTTGATAGGAATTGCATTAAATGTGTAGATTGCTTTAGGTAGCATAGACATTTTCACAATATTTATTCTTCCAATCCAGGAGCATGGAATATTTTACCATTTCTTTGTGTCTTCCTCAATTTCTTTCATGAGTACTTTATAGTTTTCTGAGTATAGATTCTGTGCCTCTTTAGTTAGCTTTATTCCTAGGTATCTTATGGTTTGGGGTTCAATTATTAATGGGATTGACTCCTTAATTTCTCTTTCTTCTGTCTTATTGTGTGGTGTGGAGAAATGCAACTGATTTCTGTGCATTGATTTTATATCCTGACACTTTACTGAATTCCTGTACAAGTTCGAGCAGTTTTGGAGTGGAGTCTTTTGGGTTTTCCACATATAGTATCACATCATCTGCGAAGAGTGATAATTTGACTTCTTCTTTGCCGATTAGGATGCCTTTAATTTCCTTTTGTTGTCTGATTGCTGAGGCTAGGACTTCTAGTACTATGTTGAATGGTAGTGGTGATAAGGGACATCCCTGCCGTGTTCCTGACCTTAGCAGAAAAGCTTTCAGTTTTTCTCCATTGAGAATGATATTTGCGGTGGGTTTTTCATAGATGGCTTTGATGATATTGAGGTATGTGCCCTCTATCCCTACACTTTGAAGAGTTTTGATCAGGAAGGGATGTTGTACTTTGTCAAATGCTTTTTCAGCATCTATTGAGAGTATCATATGGTTCTTGTTCTTACTTTTATTGATGTGTTGTATCACATTGACTGATTTGCGGATGTTGAACCAACCTTGCAGCCCTGGAATAAATCCCACTATGTTGTGGTGAATAATCCTTTTAATGTACTGTTGAATCCTATTGGCTAGTATTTTGGTGAGAATTTTTGCATCTGTGTTCATCAAGGATATTGGTCTATTGCTCTCTTTTTTAATGCGATCTTTGTCTGGTTTTGGGATCAAGGTGATGCTGGCCTCATAAAATGAGTTTGGAAGTTTTCCTTCCATTTCTATTGTTTGCAACAGTTTCAGGAGAATAGGAATTAGTTCTTCTTTAAATGTTTGGTAGAATTCCCCCGGGAAGCCGTCTGGCCCTGGGCTTTTGTTTGTTTGGAGATTTTTAATGACTGTTTCAATCTCCTTACTGGTTATGGGTCTGTTCAGGCTTTCTATTTCTTCCTGGTTCAGTTGTGGTAGTTTATGTGTTTCTAGGAATGCATCCATTTCTTCCAGATTGTCACATTTGTTGGCGTAGAGTTGCTCATAGTATGTTCTTATAATAGTTTGTATTTCTTTGGTGTTAGTTGTGATCTCTCCTCTTTCATTCATGATTTTATTTATTTGGGTCCTTTCTCTTTTCTTTTTGATAAGTCGGGCCAGGGATTTATCAATTTTATTAATTCCTTCAAAGAACCAGCTCCTACTTTCGTTGATTTGCTCTATTGTCTTTTTGGTTTCTATTTCATTGATTTCTGCTCTGATCTTTATGATTTCTCTTCTCCTGCTTGGCTTAGGGTTTCTTTCTTATTCTTTCTCCAGCTCCTTTAGGTGTAGGGTTAGGCTGTGCACCTGAGACCTTTCTTGTTTCTTGAGAAAGGCTTGTACCGCTATATATTTTCCTCTCAGGACTGCCTTTGTTGTGTCCCACAGATTTTGAACCGTTGTATTTTCATTATCATTTGTTTCCATGATTTTTTCAATTCTTCTTTAATTTCCCGGTTGACCCATTCATTCTTTAGAAGGGTGCTGTTTAGTCTCCATGTATTTGGGTTCTTTCCAAACTTCCTCTTGTGGTTGAGTTCTAGCTTTAGAGCATTGTGGTCTGAAAATATGCAGGGAATGATCCCAATCTTTTGATACCGGTTGAGTCCTGATTTAGGACCGAGGATGTTCCATGTGCAGTAGAGAAGAATCTGTATTCTGTTGCTTTGGGATGAAATGTTCTGAATATATCTGTGATGTCCATCTGGTCCAGTGTGTCATTTAAGGCCTTTATTTCCTTGCTGATCTTTTGCTTGGATGATCTGTCCATTTCAGTGAGGGGAGTGTTAAAGTCCCCTACTATTATTGTATTATTGTTGATGTGTTTCTTTGATTTTGTTATTAATTGGTTTATATAGTTGGCTGGTCCCACGTTGGGGGTATAGATATTTAAAATTGTTAGATCTTCTTGTTGGACAGACCCTTTGAGTATGATATAGTGTCCTTCCTCATCTCTTATTATAGTCTTTGGCTTAAAATCTAATTGATCTGATATAAGGATTGCCACTCCTGCTTTCTTCTGATGTCCATTAGCATGGTAAATTCTTTTCCACCTCCTCACTTTAAATCTGGAGGTGTCTTCGGGCTTAAAATGAGTTTCTTGGGGGCAACATATAGATGGGTTTTGTTTTTTTTATCCATTCTGATACCCTGTGTCTTTTTATTGGGGCATTTAGCCCATTCACATTCAGGGTAACTATTGAGAGATATGAATTTAGTGCCATTGTATTGCCTTTAAGGTGACTATTACTGTATATTGTCTCTGTTCCTTACTGATCTACCACTTGTACGCTCTCTTTGCTTAGAGGACCCCTTTCAATATTTCCTGTAGAGCTGGCTTGCTGTTCGCAAATTCTTTCAGTTTTTGTTTGTCCTGGAAGCTTTTAATCTCTCCTTCTATTTTCAATGATAGCCTAGCTGGATATAGTATTCTTGGCTGCATGTTTTTCTCGTTTAGTGCTCTAAAAATATCATGCTAGCTCTTTCTGGCCTACCAGGTCTCTGTGGATAAGTCAGCTGCCAATCTAATATTTTTACCATTGCATGTTACAGACTTCTTTTTTCTGGGCTGCTTTCAGGATTTTCTCTTTTCACTGAGACTTGTAAATTTTACTATTAGGTGACGGGGTGTGGGCCTATTCTTATTGATTTTGAGGGGCATTCTCTGAACCTCCTGAATTTTGATGCTCGTTCCCTTTGCCATATTGGGGAAATTCTCCTCAATAATTCTCTCCAGTATACCTCCTGCTCTCCTCTCTCTTTCTTCTTCTTCTGGAATCCCAATTATTCTAATGTTGTTTCGTCTTATGGTGTCACTTATCTCTCGAATTCTCCCCTCGTGGTCCAGTAGCTGTTTGTCCCTCTTTTGCTCAGCTTCTTTATTCTCTGTCATTTGGTCTTCTATATCACCAATTCTTTCTTCTGCCTCATTTATCCTAGCAGTGAGAGCCTCCATTTTTGATTGCACCTCATTAATAGCTTTTTTGATTTCAACTTGGTTAGATTTTAGTTCTTTTATTTCTCCAGAAAGCGCTTTTATAACTCCTGAGAGGGTTTCTCTAATATCTTCCATGCCTTTTTCGAGCCCGGCTAGAACCTTGAGAATTGTCATTCTGAACTCTAGATCTGACATATTACCAATGTCTGTATTGATTAGGTCCCTAGCCTTCAGTACTGCCTCTTGTTCTTTTTTTTTGTGGTGAATTTTTCTGCCTTGTCATTTTGTCCAGGTAAGAGTATATGAAGGAGCAAGTAAAATACTAAAAGGGTGGCAACAACCCCTGGAGAATATGCTTTAACCAAATCATAAGAGATCCCAAATCATGAGGGGGGAATAAGGGGATAAGAAGAGGTTCAAAAAGAAAGAAAGAAAAAAAAAGAAAAAAAAAAGAAAAGAAATGAATTAAAAAAAGAAAATGAATAAAGAAAAATATAAAAAAGAAAAAATATATATATATATTAGATAAACTAGTTAAAAATGTTAAAAAAGAAAAGGGTAAAAGTTAAAAAAATTAGCAGAAGAAGAGAAAAAAATGAAAAAGAAAAAAATTAAATTAACTGCAAGAGTAAAAAAAAAATCACAGGGAGAAAGCCATGAGTTCCGTGCTTTGCTTTCTCCTCCTCTGGAATTCTGCTGCTCTCCTTGGTATTGAAACCGCACTCCTTGGTAGGTAAACTTGGTCTTGGCTGGATTCCTTGTTGATCTTCTGGGGGAGGGGCCTGGTGTAGTGATTCTCAAGTGTCTTTGCCCCAGGCGGAATTGCACCGCCCTTACCAGGGGCTGAGTAATCCTTTCGGGTTTGCTTTCAGGAGCTTTTGTTCCCTGAGTGCTTTCCGTAGAGTTCTGGAGGACGGGAATACAAATGGCGGCCTCCTGGTCTCCGGCCCGGAGAAGCCGAGAGCCTGGGGCCCCACTCCTCAGTGTGTCCTCAGAGAACAGCGCCCAGTTACTCCCGTCTGCCTGACCTCCGGCCATGCTCTGAGCTCACCGAGTCTGTGACCGGTTCAAGGTAACCCTGAGCTGTGAGCTTACTGTTGGCTCTGTCTCTGTGCCGGCTTTCCCGTTCCAATACCCTAAGCTCTGCGACACTCAGACAGCCCCGATCCTTCTGTGACCCTGCGGGACCTGAGGCCACGCTGACCCCACGTGGGCTTCGCCCCGGTTTAGCCTCTGGAGCGATGACCCTCAGCGGAACAGACTTTTAAAAGTCCTGATTTTGTGCTCTGTTGCTCCGCCGCTTGCCGGCAGCCGGCCCCTCCCCCCGGGGTCTATCTTCCTGTCGCTTTGGATTCACTTCTCTGCCAGTCCTACCTTTAAGAAAGTGGTTGTTTTTCTGTTTCCAGAATTGCTGTTCTTCTCTTCGATCTGCCGATGGATTTTCAGGTGTTTGCAATCTTTAGATAAGCTATCTAGCTGATCTCCTGCTAGCTGAAGTAGTCTCAGCCTGCTACTTCTCTGCCATCTTGACTCCTCCGACCTGTTATTTTTTTTAATTAGAAAAGTAGATATATTCATTTGGAAAAGAAAATTAAGTATGAGATTATTTAACAAGTTAACACCGGAATCTTTAAGTGATGACATTTATTATTTATTATTATTATTATTATCATTTATTTATTATTATATTAATTGTACTGAGCGCTTACCTTGTGCTAGGTAGGCTACTTTTTGGGATCCATCAATGAAAAGAAATGCAAAGATCCCTGCCCCTATGGAACACATGTCCTCGTTAGGGAGTGGCTCCTGGTAAATGAAGTTTAGTTTTATTATGGCCTGGAATTATTCAGAGCTTTCTGGAAAGAACTACCTCAGGTGAAATCTGAGTTCAGTCTAGATTAACCCCTTCCACCTTCAAGGTGGAAACTTTACAGAATACAGAACTTTACAGAATACTTCCATGGTGGGAAGGAGAGAAACAATCTTTAAACCACACACAAAAACAAGAAAACACATTAATTTAAAAATAAAAATTTCAACTTTTTGACTTTTCAACTTGGCATTAACTCTCAAAGATGGAAATACTTTTAGCAAAGAGAGAAGGGCCCAATATTTTCCTCATTTAAAATCTGATGATAATAACCTATTAGGTGAATATTGTACTGGGTGAAGGGTGCAAGGGAGATTTCTCTTGACTTTCATGTATGTTTGAAAGTGTCTGTTAGAAAAATTGTAACGTTACTCTTATTTTGGTACTATCTCTGGGGTGACTGTCAGAAACACAGACTCATTCTGGAGAAGTATGTGTTTCAACCAAGCCTCAGAAAATGTTCACAGATAAAGGCCATTGAAAATGAGCTCAAAATTCAAAATCACAAAATTCACAAGGAACCAAAATGTCTAGTCAAGCTTTGCACAGTGGCAGTATCGTAGCCAATGAGGTTTATCCAAGGCGCAATTATTGCTAATTAAAAACTTTTCCCAATACCCTGCCATGACGACTTGAAGAGTGAGTCAATAGGAAAAAAAAAAACAGCAACAAAACAACAACAACAACAACCTACCAGAATTAAATTCCGTTTTAATCACTTTTAAATGGCATAATATTTGGATATAGAACATAAGTCAAGTATGTTTAAAATATTTTTAAAATGAGGGCACCTTGGTGGCTCAGTCAAGCAGCCAACTCTTGATTTTGGCTCAGGTCATGATCTCAGGGTGGTGAGATCAAGTCCCGCATCAGGCTCTGTGCTCAGCAGAGAGTCTGGTTGAGATTCTCTCTCTCTGCTCCTCCCCCTGCATGTATGCTCTCTTTCTCTAAAATAAGCAAATAAATCTTAAAAATATTTTAAAAATAAAAGGTGGTTGAGAAAATAAGAGAGAGGGATGATACTCTATTAAAAAGAATCTTTCCATATCTGGGAAAATAACCAAGTAGAATTTATAGAAATTGAAGATGTAGTTATGGAAATTTTCAGTGGAAAGTCTAAACAGGAGACTGAACACAGCTGAAGAGAGAACTGATAAGCTGGGAGGGAGACAGATAAAGGAAGAATACAACTCAAGTGACAAATAGGATGGGAAATGAAAACAAGGTTAGCAGCCTCAAAAGATACAAGAAAGAGTTCAATGTATGTGTACTTTTAATTTCAGAGAGACAAAAGAGAGACCAGGGCAGAGAAAATATTCAAAGAGATAATAACAGAATTTTCCCAAGTTGATAAAAGAAATAGATCCAAAGATTCAGAGGGCACAATGAAGACTACATAGCAAACTTTTAAAGAATTGGCAGAACTTCAAAAACAAAACAAAAAATTAATAGCAAACAAAGATAAATGACAGGTTAGTTACAAGCAGTAACTCTCAGACTGACTATAGATTCCTCATTAACAGCAACAAAAGCAAAGGACAGTAAAACACTGTCTTTAAACTGTTGAGAAAAAAAGAACTACTAACATGGAGTTTTAAACTACTTAAACCTATCCTCAGACACAATATAATAACATTTATAAAATGTTAATATAAAAACATGTATAAACTAATAAAAATTGCGGAATTTATTTCCTAGAAGCTTGAACTTAAGGAACTTCTAAAGACTGTCCTTCTGTATGGAAATTGATCCAGAAGGAAGAACTGTGGTACAATGAAGAATGGGACTTAAAGGTCTGATGAACCTAGACTGCCAGGTGCAGTTGTAGAAGTTGTGTATTGCACAGAAGTGTCACATTTGGGGATGCCAGTTACATAAGTAGACAGTGTAGCTTCCAAGTTTACTAGGTACTCTGTTATTAGATGGTGTATGTATGAATGCTGCTTCTCACAGATGGAGATAAGTTTTTTGAGAAAGAATCTCCTTTTCCTAATTTGCACAAAAATACTGTATAGGTTAGTAGCAGCCGTGTGGACGCATGTGGGTAAATCTAAACAAATATTGATTGCATAGAACACCAACAATAAAGGTGTTGGTTTATGATATAAAAAGAAATAAGAAGGAAAAAAAATACTGGATAGAAATGAAATTTAAGAAGAGACAGGTTGTCAGGTTGAAAATATTCTAAAGTCTTTCTGTTGTTCTGGAGTACAGAGAGATTTGTAAAGGTTGCCTCAAAAAAAACCCAACAACTTTACCACATGAAGTGTTTTAAATTAGAGCAGAAGCACTAATGTGCTCCACTCACCACTAAAAGGATGTGGATGAAGAACAGAAGGAAGCATCCAACTCTGGTGGAGGCAGGGAGGCAGAGATGTGGAGCTTTCCACCTAGAGCTGCATCTGCCAGGGCTGCCCCCAGAATGCCTCCCTGCTGCCTCCAGAATGCCTCCCTGCTGGCCCCACTTAGCTTCTTCAGCCCCAGGAACATACCTCCTCCAATGGCTCCAGAGGCAACCCCAGACCCCACTTGGATACCTAGAGGGGCAAGAGGTCAGTAAACTGCAGCATGTACCCTGTGAATGCAGCACACCCCTTGGCTGGCTCTGTGTGAACCAGAGCCACTTGAAGAAAAGGTGGATTATTTTTTTAAAGCCAAAAATTACTGAAGGTTATATAATATGTCATTTATCTGAAGTTTAAAAACATTAAATTTGGATATATTCATATGTAGGAAAACTATAAAGGTCTGTCTGGAATTTAGCAATCAAATTTAGAATAGGGATTACTGTTAGGGATATGGGAGGAAAATGTGATTGGGGAGAAGTAAATACTGGCTTTCAATTATACTTTAATGTTTTCTATCTTATACTGAGTGATGGGTGCATGTATATTCAATTGTATTATTTTCTAACCTTTTTGATCTATTTGAAATACTTCATAATGAATCAAGGCAGATACGGGTCTTCAGATTGGAAAAGCTCATCATGTACCAAGCACGGTTAATAATAATGTGTCAACACCTACAAACATCAAAATGGAATGACAGGGCATCAAAGATAGAAAGAAAAATCAAAACAGCATTAGAAGGTAACTGAAAAGAGAGAAATAAGAAGAAGTAACATTAGACTTAAAAGTGACATAGTTTTGGATCTAGAATTTTGTAAATCTTATGAGAGTGAATGAGTATATTTATTCCAATGATTTTGTAACTAATTTAGTAAACTAATATCAGCAATTACAAAGTGCAAAGAGAATAGGAAAGGAATTAAAATACTACATAGACCAATGATCAATGAAAAAATAAGATTGGTAATATAACCAATTCCAATTACACATATAAGGAGCTGGGAATCTGTCCCTCCATCCTGACAAAAGGTAAAACCTGAACAAAAAAACCATCTCCATGAGAATCCTCAAGAGAGGTGAGGACACAGGGCCCTCAAAATTATATAGACAAATACGGGATGTCACAACTTTATGGATGTTGACAAACTGATTCTAAAGTTTATGTGAAATGACAAAAGACCCAGAAGAGCCATAACAATATTGAAGAAGTACGAAGTTGGAGGCTTGACACTACCCAACTTTCAGACTTACTATAAAGCTATGATCAAGACAGTGTGATATTGACAACACATAGACAAGAAGATCAAGGGAATAAAATAGAGAGCCCAGAAATAGACCCTTGTACGTATATTCAACTGATATCTGGGAAAGGAGTAAAGGTAATACAAGAGAGCAAAGAGAGTTTATTCAACAAATGTTGCTGGAAAAACTGAACATCCATAGGCAAAAAAACCGAATCTAGACCCAGACCTTATACCATTCACAAAAATTAACTCAAAATGAATCATAGATCTAAATGTAAATGCAAAACTATAAAACTTCCAGAAGATAACATAGGAGAAACCCAGATGATCTTTGGTTTGGCAGTGACATTTAGATAATACAAAAGGTGCAATCCATGAAAGAAAGAACTGAGAGGCTGGACTTAATTAAAATTAAAAATATCTGCTCTGTGAAAGACACTCTCAAGAGAATGAAAAGACAAGTGACAGACTGGGAGAAAATATTTGCAGAAGTCACATCTGATAAGGGATGGTTACCCAAAATATACAAAGAACTTTTCAAATTCAACTGTAAGAAAACAAACAACCTGATTAAAAAATAGGTAAAGGCTTTAATAGACACCTCACAAAAAAAGATAAATATATATGTGAAATAAACACATGAAAGGGGGATGCCTTACATCAGATGTCATCACGGAAATGCATATTAAAAACAACGATGAGATACCACTACACACCTATTAGAATGCTCAAAGTCCCGAACACAGACAACACCAAATGCTGCTGAGGATGAGGAACAGCAGGAACTCTCATCCATTGCTGGTGGGAATGAAAAATGATACAGTGACTTTGGAAGACAGTGTGGTAGTTTTTATAAAATTAAACATACTCTTAACGTATGATCCAGCAATTGAACTTTTTGGTATTTACCCAAAGGAATTGAAAGTTTATGTGCACACATAAACTTGCACAGGGGTAGTTTTTAGCATCATTATTCACAAATGCTCAAACCTAGGCATGACCATGATGTTCTTTAGTAGCTGGATGGATAAATATACTGGGGTGTATCTAATGTCCACAATAGCCAAACTATGGAAAGAGCCCAGAGGTCAATGGACAGATGAATGGATAAAGAAGATGCAACATAGGGGCACCTGGGTGGCTCAGTGGGTTAAAGCCTCTTCCTTCAGCTCAGGTCATGATCCCAGGGTCCTGGGATCGAGCCCCGCATTGGGTTCTCTGCTCAGCAGGGAGCCTGCTTCCTCCTCTCTCTCTCTGCCTGCCTCTCTGCCTACTTGTGATCTCTGTCAAATAAATAAATAAAATCTTAAAAAAAAAGATGCAGCATATGTATATGTATATGTGTATATATGTATGTATATATGTATATATGTGTATATATGTGTGTGTATACACATACATATGCCACATATACATACATATACGCATACACATACATATACACATACACACACACATATATGCTGTGTA
Source organism: Mustela nigripes (assembly GCF_022355385.1). Taxonomy (NCBI): domain Eukaryota; kingdom Metazoa; phylum Chordata; class Mammalia; order Carnivora; family Mustelidae; genus Mustela; species Mustela nigripes. The sequence goes on from NC_081558.1 coordinate 68,038,549, forward strand.
CATACTGATACATATAGACACACACACACAGTGGAATGTTATTCAGCCATCAAAAAGAATGAAATCTTGTCATTTGCAATGATCTGAATGGAGCTAGAGGGTATTATGCTAAGTGAAATAAGTCAGCCAGAGAAAGACAAAGACCATATGATTTCACTCAAAAGTGGAATTTAAGAAACAAAACATGAAAATAGGGGAAGGGAAGGAAAAACAAAATAAGAGGAAAACAGAGAGAGAAGCAAACCACAAGAGACTCAAACTGAGGGTTGCTGGAGGGTACGTAAGTGAGGGGATGGGGGTTACTCGGTGATGGGCATTTAGGAGGGCACTTGAAGTAATGAGCACTGGGTGTTGTATGCAATTGATAAATCACTGAATTCTACTCTGAAACTAATAATACACTCTGTGTTAATTAAATTGAATTTAAATAAAAATTTTTTTAATGTTTTAAAAAATCTGGTGCATCTAGACAATGGAATCTTATTCAGTGCTAAAAAGAAAGAAGTTATTAAACCATGAAAACACATGGAGGAACCCTAAGTGCATATTACTAAGTGAAAGAAGCTAATCTAAAAAGGCTGAAAATACATAGTATACAAATGCCACTACATGGCATTCTGGAAAATTATGGAGATAGTAAAAGACCCACAGTTTCCAGGGACTGGAAAGAGAGGAATAGGTAGGGCACAGAGGACTTTTATGGCAGTGAAGCTTATCTGTATGATGTTATACTGATCGATACATGGGATGACCCATTTATACAAACTCATAGAAGGATCAACACCAAGAGTGAACTCCAAGGCAGACTATGGACTTGGGGAATAAAGATATGTCAATGTAGTTTCATCACGTGTAACAAATGTATTGCTCTGGTGGCGGATGTTGCTATTGGGGAGGCTGTGCAGTGTGGGGGTGGAAGGTATATGGGAAATACCTGTACCTTCCTCTGCATTTGGCTGTGAGCCTAAAGCTGCTCCAAAAAGAAAACATCCACAAAAAGTTGGTCTTCTAAAATTCTTTGAAGGTTTAGAAAATGCATCTTGTATATTTGGAAGTTGGGACGTTTGAAGATTATAAACAAAACTAATCCAAGGAGTACACCATTTACTTTAACTAGCATAGTCTTGACATGAAAAGTAGACAAAGACAAAAAAAGGAAATAAAATTATATACCAAATTCACCTATGAACACCAATGTACAAGTCTTAAATAAAATATTTGTAAATCTAACCCTAGATGCTGCAGTGTTATGAGGCACACTTTTTTTTTTTTTTGAAGATTTATTCATTTATTTTAGAGAGAGCGTGCGAGCAGGTAGAGGGGCAGAAGGAGAGAGAGAAAATCTGGAAGCAGTTTCCCTGCTGACTGCAGAACCCCATGCTGGCTAGATCCCAGGACCCTGAGATCATGACCTGAGCCAAAATCAAGAACCAGCCGCTTAAGCAACTGAGCCACTCAGGGATCCCTCAAGAAGCATACCATTCATTCATCCCCTGTAGGTTGTCACAGACACTCATATTCTCCAGTCAGTATCTTAGAGCACGACTCTCCTGAATTTTACTGCTACTTAATGTCACATTGTCAGGCTTTATAAGCATCTCAAGGTTACAATGTTGAAAACCAACACTGATTACTCCTGCTTCCTCTTATGACTTCATCTTCTGTCTCCTCATCTTGGTTAATGGCAGCTCCATTCTTTTTTTCAGAGACCTTGGAATCACCCTTGAGTTCCTTTTATGCCCTGTATCATCTTCTTTGTTTTTCTAGATGATATGGTATAGAATTGGTTTAATTTTTCTTTAAGTATTTGGTAAAATTCTCCAGTGACACCATCTGTGAATGACGACTTCTCTTTTGGGAACTTTCAAATTATGAACTTAAAATTTCAGTGACTTTATTCAGATGATCTCCTCTATCTTTGTTGAGTGTGGTTTTCAAGGAATTGATTCATTTATCCTGCTCAAATTTGTGAGCAAAAGTTTGTAATATTCCCTTACTTTCCTTTTCATGCCTGCAGGATCTGTGGTGATTTGTGTGTTCTCCTTTTAGTTTTGTCATTCTTGCCAGAAGTTTTTTCAAAGAATCAGCTATTTGTTCCATTGATTTTTCTCTATTGCTTTATCTCTTATATATAGCACATGTTTAAGTCTTGCTTTTTAACCCTATTGGAAGTATTATATCTTGTTATAAATAAATATATTCTATGTGCATAATATTTTTTGATTAAGGAGTTTGAACATATCGCTCTACGTCATGCTATTTTTAATCATTTGCTATATTGTTTCTGTTCTCTTTGTTTTCCTTGTATGTGCATGCATATATATGTGTGTTTGCCTTCTAAAAATTTGGGATGTTCAAATTTCATCTATTTTGAAAAAATGTTATAATCTTAACATAAAAACTACCCTAAAGTTGTATGTAATAACTTAAAATCATTTTTAAGATATCCCTTCATGGTGATGTCTACTTATTTCCCACTGTGAAATTTGAATAATTACACATTTATACTTCTAACTTTCCTCTGTATCATATACCACTGGATTTGTGTTCATTATATTATTATTTTTCATGTTTACCTTTTATGATTTCACAATATACAGACACACTTACTAGTTAGCTTTTTATTAGTAGTGTGTTTATTGTCTACCTCCTGTGAAATTTGAGAAAACCGGAGAGTTTAAATTGCTCTGCACCACTGAATCTTTCCCTTCATTTCTTGATTTTTATTAGTAATATTATTTACACTGTCATGGTTTTTAACATTTACATTCTGTTCTGTAACTAACATTTCCCTAGTTTAGCCTTAGTTCTATATGTAAATGGGTTTGATGCTCACCCCACCAGTCCTTTTACCTTGGCCCTTCCATTTGTCTTTAGAAGGACTGATATTTTGAGGAAAGCTGTATTCCCTAATTTTCATATATTTGATCATATTTTTGTATGTCATTACTCTTGAATGACAATTCTGCTGGAATAAATTCACCCTAAATTGGTTACACTTTTTTTCTTTGATGACTTTGTGGACATTGATTTCCTGTCTTCTAGTATTGAGTATTGTGTAGACAAGTCTAAAGCAAAGCCGACTGTCTCTCCGCCTCATGACTCCATGAATAAGTTGGTAAGATGAAAGTTGACAGCATTTGAAAGAAATAAAAATATGAAAGACAAAGAAGAACCTACATAGGCATAATCAGTATCCTTAAAAAAGAGAATAAAATACTACAAAATACTCAGTTATAGCAGAAGAAAACTTTACTGAAATGAAAAAAAAAATTTGAATATGGAGATTAAAAACCTTTGCTACACTATCTTATCCCTATTTTGCAAGTTTCATTATTTTTTCTTTATCTGTTTTTAATATTACTTTTTTAATATTCAGTGAGTGTCAAAGTCGGGGGGAGCAAGAGGGGAGGGGTGGGGGAGAGGAAGAGAAGCAGACTCCCTGGTGAGTGTAGAGCTACTGACCCTGCATGATTTCATGACCCCTGTAGTCGTGATCTGAGCCAAAATCAAGAGTCAGATGCAGAAATGACTGAGCCATCAGGTGCTCCAGTTTTTATATTACTTTTATTTTTTAAATACTTTTTTTTTTTTGGAGATCTGCCAATCATTTTTCACCTTCTTCTGTTACAATATCATCCCTTCTTTGAACGTTTATTCTCTTTTTTGAGCTCTTTTTTCAGTAAAGATATATATATATACATATACATATATATATAACTATATATAACTTTATATATAGTTATATATGTTCTCTTATATATATGAGAACAATAGTTATATATATATAGCTATATACATATAGTTATATATATAACTATTGTTCTCTTGCATGGAGAAGCATTGGTCTACAAATTTTCCTCTGCTTTGTTGCATGTTTCCTGGTATAAATTATTTATCATTTATCTACTTTTTGTTTGTCATGATGGTATCATTATCTTATTCTTCTGGCATATTTACATAGATTTTGCATCATTTCCTTTCATATTACTTATTTTGTAGTGGAAGCTAATGCTTTCTTGGTCAGCTCTTTGTTGTCGGAATTAATCAGTGTGGAGAAGAGATGAGGGGAATGAATTGGATCAGAAGCCACTTGGGCTAGGGTGGATGGTCTCCAAAGACTTTTCACCAAAACTTCATCCAGAGGGAATGGATTTGCTGCAGGTTAGCAGGAAGTCCCCTTGCTTCATGTTGAAGTTCAGTATATTTCTTGCAATGATCAAGGGTTATTGTCTTCAGCTAACTGACATACCAAATGCAGAGTTGCTTGTCACTTTTTTTCCCCTGCCCTACCCATGGAGGGCCTGCTTTGGGCAGAGATAGTGTGTGCAATTTATCACCTAATGGAGCAATCCATGACCAATGAGAGTAGAAGCCGGCAGATACTTGATGCCCTCTTCCATCCCACAGCCACACCAAATTTAAAGCACATTCCACATGGTCCTAAGAAGTCCTAATAGGATCAGGCCCCAGATGACCACAACAATGACCAACTGTAGAACACATATTCCATTGGTTTTCCCTCTTGCTCCATATGCCTCGTTTCCATATGCCTGTTCCCCAGAAGAACTTCCTAGAGTGAACCACCTGGTATAAATTGACCTCTCGGGCTCCCATTTTTCAGACAGCAGCTCTCTTCTGAGTGTGGCTTGGAATTTTGGCTATTTTTACTTTCATCAAAGTCCCCATTGGCCTCTGTCCTGACTGAATAAGGCATCTTGAAATGGTAGGCGCCTTGGAGTATGTGTCTTTAAAGCCCCAGTATTCACCTTGGGACCAATATTTATAAAATTCAGTAAATATTGAATAAAGGAATGAATAAAGGCAAACAGAAAGTTGCATTCTCTTTATTGGGGGTAATAACAATGTGGTGTCTCACAGAGATATGGTATCATATGGAAATAATAGTTCAGTCTAGAGAGTTAATTTCCACTCTTCCTCTTATCAACTATGGCCTTGGCAAGTTCTTTAACCTATATGAGCCTCATTTTTTTCTCTATAAAAAAGAACAATGATACTTACTTCATCAGGTCATTGCAAAAATTAGATGAGGCTGTTTATATAAAGCACTTAGCACTATGTCTAGAGTTTTGTAAATACTTACATATGCTTGCTGCTGTTATTATTATTACCATTATTATTATTATTACTGCTACCATCTTGTATTCTTCCAATCAGGGAGAAAATAAATTGAGCTTCTGTCTGTTAAACAGAAGAGGATTTGCTGATCTGGGCATTAAAACTTTTAACCCAACTCAGGTTTGGCAAGAGTCCTAAATGGCTCCCTTAATAACTTAGATCTAGGAATTATGGGAAAAGAAGAATATGCTTAAGAATGGGTGATGTATAAGAACCTAAACTCTCTCCCCCATGTCTGGGTGGAGGGATGGGGCAGGCAAGAAAGATGTTATCTAAGGGCATCATGGCATTCCATCTGTCCAACATCTCATGCTGATCTGCAGGGAGCAAGAGAATGGTCCTTCTGGGATAGCTCAGTTAGAGGCCAGCTCTGGAGTGGACATGGGATAAGGATGCTCCTAATCATGCTTTTGGTACTCCAAATGGGTGGGCAGATGACATTTCTGAGCACCTGGCTGGGCGCCACCCAAATGGTGGGGGCCCTCTATACATGTAGCGAAACCTGCTGGAAAGGTATAATCTGAGGAGGGTGGGGACTAAGGTCCAGAGAAGAGCTCCCTGCCTTGGTAGAGTTAAGTGGGCCCGTAAGGCAGATGTCCTCAGGCAGTGGGTCCTCAGGCAGATGAACAAGGCAGTCTGGGTTGCTGCTGCTACTGCTGCTACACCCACAGAAGACTGTACCATTCCACTAAGCTGGTGTGGCAGGTGTGGATAAAAGGTTAAGCCAGATGCACTGGGGCAGAGGAAGGGCAGATGGGACCATGGAGGTGATGGGCAGGTGGTTTCCTTCTGCCACATCCGTGATGCCATGGGAAGCTGGGCAATACAGGCAATGAACATGATCCCATGTCTGCCCCTTACCAGCTATATGACATGGGCAAATTGTTTCCTTTCCCTGGATCCAGTGCCCTCATCTGTTAGCTTGGGAGGTGGAGCCCATTCTTTTACTCCACAAATATTATTTGAGTAGCTATGATGAGCCAGGTGCTGTTGTAAAGCCCTAGAGACATACTGATAAAGAAGATAAATTTATCAATGAAGACTAGATTTGGCCTCATATAATAGAAAGCCAAAAGAACAACAGCTTAAATAAGATTGAGATCAGAGATCAGAGCTGTTATGGTGGCTCTATAGTCACCAGGCACACAGGATTTTTTTATTTCTCTGTAATGTTATTCTTACGCTATTTTATGATCAAGGTCACCTCATTGTTCCAGCATAGTTAATGTAACTCCAGCCATCATATCACATATCAGGCAGGAATAAGGAAGAAGGGAAATAGACAAAAGGAAGCTCCTTCCCTCTAAGAGCTTTCCAAGAAACCCACAGCATTATTTCCTCCATTGAATTGGCTGCTTCTATCAGCAAGGCAGTTTGGGAAATGTGGTTTTGCAAACTAGTTATGTTGCCACACCCATTATCATAGGAGTTCTGTTTGTAAGGATGACAGAAAGAAATATGACCCAGAAATCTCCACCACAACAGACAAGTTCCTGATTCTCAGGGAGTTCATGTTCCAGAAGAGAAAGTTAAATAACCAACAAGAAAACAAATTAAAAGGTAATTTCTGATGGCAGTAAGCTCTGTCAAGGAAACAATATAGTGGGGTGCCTGGGTGGCTCAGTCGTTAATCGTCTGCCTTTGGCTCAGGTCATGATCCCAGGGTCCTGGGATCAAGCCCTACACTGAGGTCCCTACTCAACAGGAAGCCTACTTCTTCCTCTCCCACTCCCCCTGCTTGTGTTCTCTCTCTCGCTGTGTCTCCTTCTGTCAAATAAATAAATCAAATCTTAAAAAAAAAAAAGAAAACAATATAGTGATGAAATAAAGTGAGAAGTATGATGGTGGTGGAAATCCAATGTAGCTGGGGAGGACAAAAAATATCCTTGAGAGGAACAAGTAAAAAAACCCTTCTAATTTTGACATTCTGCAATATCAAACGGTGTCTGAGTGACCTTACCCCACCCCACCCCCACCAAAGAGGAAAAATAGAGGTAGTATGGAAGTTTTCCATAAACAAAATATGTCCTCCTTCTGCAAACTCTTAATTCCTCTTATGTTCAACCCACCATACTGGCATAAAGGATGTATCAGAATCTTTCATCTTCAAGAGATAGAACTAGGTTCAAATGACTTAGGTATAAAGGTAATGCACCCTCTTACAGAGCTGAAGGTCAACAAACACGGGCAGGCTCAAGGGTTGGTTGATTCAGCAGTTCACCTATGTCACTTAGGACTTAGGCTCTTTCTATTGCTTGGTCCTGTCATCATGGAGGGTTGGCTCCATCATCTGGCTGTTAACAAGATGGCTGCATCATTCTGATCATCATTCTGTTATGACAACATCTAGATGGAGAAGAAAGACAATTTCACTCTGTGTGACTCTGCATCTTCCTTCAGGGTCACTGATTCTTTTTTCTGTAATCTCAAATCTTAGTGAATTTTTTCATTTCTAATTTTTTTTTGTTCTTTCTTTGACTAATGGGTAATTTATAATTGTGCTGTTTTATTTCCACATATTTGGAGGTTTCCTGAGATACCTATTGTTAATTTCTAGTTTATTCAAACTAATTAGAAAATATAATGTGTTAATTAAATCCTTTTTATGTTTATTGAGACTTGTTTTATGGTTCAGGATATGGTCTATCTTGGAGAATATTCTATGTGCACCTGAAAATAATATTCTGCTGTGTTGGTTGGCAGACAAGTTGGTTGGCAACGTGTTTCCAGTCTTCTCTGGCAACTCTGGTCTTCTCTGACAACTGAGACAGGAATGTTGAAGTCTCCCACGAAAACTGTGGATTTGTCTATTTCTCTCTTTAAAAAAAAATACTTTGTTTATTTCAGAGAGAGAGAGAGAGAGAGAGAGAGAGCACCAGTGGCAGAGAAAGATGGAGGAGCAGACTCTCCGCTTAGCAGGCAGCCTGATGCGGTGCTTGATCCCAGGACCCTGAGATCATGACCTGAGCTGAAGGCAGATACTTAACCAACTGAGCCATGCAGACACCCTCCTTTTGGTTTTGGGGTATATATATATTTGAGGCTCTATTTATTGGGTGGATTGACATTCAAGACTTGTATTTTATTGATGATTTGATCCTTTGTAGTTATGCAATGTCCCTATTTATCCTTAGTAATAGTTGCTAGTACTGAATCCTACTTTGTCTGATATTAATTTAGCTACTCTAACTTCTTTATTATGAGTATCTGCACAGTATGACATTTTCTATCCTAGAACTTTAAATCTATTTGTGTATTGATTTTTTTTTAAGATTTTATTTATTTGATATATAAAGAGAGATCACAAGTAGATAGAGAGGCAGGCAGAGGAGGGGGGGAAGAAGGCTCCCTGCTGAGCAGAGAGCTTGATGCGGGGCTGGATCCCAGGACCCTGAGATTATGACCTGAGCCGAAGGCAGAGGCTTAACCCACTGAGCCACCCAGGTGCCCCGTGTATTGATTTTTAAAGACTTAAAGAAAAAAATATATATATATGGCACATAGTTGAGTCTTGCTTTTTAATTTCCAGTCTAATTATTTCTACTTTGATTTGGAATGCTTAGACAATGTACACTCAATGTAATTATCCATATAGTTGGATTTAAGCTACCATCTTGCTGTTGAATTTTGTTTGTCCCGTCTATTCCTTATGCCATTTTTTTTCTTTTTTCAGCTTTTTTTTTTTTAAAGATTTTATTTATTTATTTGAAAGAGAGACAGTGAGAGAGAACATGAGTGAGGAGAAGGTCAGAGGGAGAAGCAGACTTCCCATGGAGCTGGGAGCCTGATGTGGGACTCGATCCTGGGACTCCAGGATCATGACCTGAGCCGAAGGCAGTCGTCCAACCAACTGAGCCACCCAGGCGCCCTTCAGCTTTCTTTTGGACTATTTTTGAGTATTCTATTATACTGTCACTTTGGTTTATTAGTTACCCCTAAGACGGGGTTGTTTTTGTTTTTTTGATTTTTTGGTTTGCTCAAGTATACAGAATATGCCTTTCACTCAGTTATATCATTTAGTGTGTACTATAAGAACCTTAACACAGCATCCCTCTACTTTCTCTACCTATCTTTTGTGATATTATTATCATCTACTCTGCTTCCACATATGCTATAAAACACATGACATTATTAGCAATTTTACTTCATATCGTTGAGAAAAATGAGAAGAAACTACCCTTTATATTTATCCAACTATTCCCTATTTCCAGCACTCTTTCTTCCTTTGGGTAAATTCAAGTTTTTATCTCATGTAATTTATCTCTGCCTGAAAAGCCACACTAAACATTTTTTGTAATGCACTTTTGTTGGTGACAAATTATCTTCTTTGTTTTTGTTGTCTGAAAAAGTCTGTTTTACATTAATTTTTGAAAGATTGGGGGGGGTGTATAAAATTCTAAGTTGATGGATTTTTTTTTTCTTTCAGCATTTTAATGAGGTCACTATTGTTTTTTGGTTTGCATAGCTTCTGAACAGAAGTTTGTGAGATTCATAGCTTTGTTCTTCTCTATGTAATGCATATTTTTTCTTTTGTTGCTTTTAAAAATTTTTCTTCTAATCATGGGTTTTCAGAAATTTGAATATAATGTGTCTTGATGTGGTTGTCATTGTATTTATCCTGCTTGGCATATACTGAACTTTCTGGATCTATGGGTTTATAATATTAATCAAATTTGAAAAATGTTGGCTCTTTCTTCAAGTATTTTTTCTGTCTGTCCCGTCTCTTTCTGGGACTCCCATATACAAATGTTAGATTGTTTGATATTTTCCCAGAAGCTATAGTTCTATTTTTTAAGTCTTTTTTCCCCCCCTTTGGTGCTTCATCTTGGATAGTTTCCACTCCTATGTCTTCAGGATCAGTGGACATTTTTCTTCAATGTCTAATCTACTACTAATCCTTTCTGGTGAATTTTTCATCTTAGATATTTTATTTTATTTTATTTTATTTTATTTATTCATCTAAGAGAGAGAGAAAGAGAGTGTGAGAGAGAGGGCGCATGAGAAGCGGGAGGGTCAGAGGGAGAAGCAGACTCCCTGCTGAGCAGGGAGCCCGCTGCAGGACTTGATCCTGAGATTCCAGGATCATGACCTGAGCCGTAGGCAGCCGCTTAACCAACTGAGCCACCTATGCGCCCTAGATATTTTTCATCTCTACAAGTTTTGTATGATTAAATTTTATGTCTTCTATTTCTATGCTTATTGAATTTCTGCCTTCCTTTGACCCCTTGAAAACATTTATGATGGTTGTTTTAAACATCTTGCTTGTTAAATTCCACCATCTCTGTCTGTTAATTCCTCATACCTGTTTCAACTCTGATTTTTCTTCAGGCTTTGGATCACCATGTCTTGTTTCTTCATATATCTCATTAAGTTTTGACAGGATGCTATTCATTGTGAACTTTACATTCATGGGTGCTGGATTTTGTGTACTTTTAAAGGGTGTTGGACTTTTTTTAATGGCAGGCAGTTAAGTTACACACAGATAAGCTTGATTCTTCTGAGGTTTGTTTTCAAGGTTTTAAGTTTTCTTAGGGGGGTCCTGAGTAGGTTTGATTCCAAGACTAGGTTGAGCTCCACTGCTAAGATATGACTCACCTGGGTCTCCAGTGAAGGCCTGAGAATCTGAGAAGTCTCCATTGCATTTGGTGAGATTTGATTTCCTCTCAGCCTTATGTGACATCTGCGAATTGTTTTGCTTACAGCTCCCCAGTTTTTCTTAGCTTCATAAATCTTCATTCACTCTATGCCTCCGTGATTTACTGATCAGCAACAGACTGAAGGGATCCCTGTGCACTCTTCCGGAGCTCTTTACTTAGGCAGTTTTTCCCTTTTCAGTGCTATGCCTCAAAAAATTCAGCTCTTTCATTTTTTTCTGAGTGACAGCCTCTGTCTCTTCAACTCGAAAAGAGCAATGCTCTGCTTGAATCCCCTTCCTTGCAGAAGGCACCTTCCAACAGAAAACCGTGGTTAGAGTCAACTCATCAAACTTGATCTTTTTCTCAGATAGCAGTGTTGCCCAATGTCTGAAAACTGTTGCTTTATGTATGTTGTTCAGTTTTGTAGTTCTGAACAGTGAGGAGATAAGTCTGGTCCCAGTTACTCCATTATGGCTAAAAATAGAACTCCTCAATATCTTTTTAACACCATGTCAATTAATATAATTCTGGCTCCTCACAGTTACAAGTTTTGAATAAAAAATTAACAAAACATTGATTTACTGAATTATTGCTCATAAAAATTGCATGCATTTGTGCTTTCCTGACATTGTACTAGGCACCGTGAAAGTCTGCAGTTTATGGAATAATCTATTTCTAAGAATTCCATCTCATTAAAATTTAAGATAGTTTAAAATGTGTTCACAAGAAGCACAAAATAAGATTAACTGTGCATAAAAGTGTAGTTTGGAATGCATTTAAAACAAGTCACACTTTCACAGGCATTTCAATAAGTCTGGTAAGGTCCCATAGGGGCTGAGAGAAAGGGATGGAAGCAAATCATGTTGGTGGCAGAGGCAAAGTGTAGTGAAGAATTGTTGCTCATTTCTGTGGGTAGTCACCTGGGAGAATCTGGAAAAAAAACTGATCCAGAAAAAGTCAATCTACTGTATTAAATATTTCCTCACAGACTCTCTCAAGGCATAGCTTGAGAAACTGTATATAAATGTAAATATATAAAAATATATTTATACATATAATATATGTATGTATAAAATATATACTATATAATAATTTATAATAATAAATATATATAATGTATGATATAGAAAATGTTATATATATGTATATATAAATTCAGGGGAAAGTACCATGAATTTAGCATTAGCTTCTTCATAAAGAAAATTTGGTCACATATTCTTGGAACATTTGGAAAGTTTTTAGTTTTTGCTTTGGCTAAAACTAAACACATACTATGTGAGTTTAAAAACAAGCTTTTCAAAACATCTTTTCTATTGAAGGCAATTGGCTGTGAATTCTTCCTTCTCTGAAACCCCACACAACTCCTTAGCATCACTTGTCCCAACTACATCTCCACCTTAAGCTAGTTATACTCATTCCCTCATTCTATGTACAGGCTGGCCAGCAGTGCCTTTGCACATGCCTAGAAAGTCCTTTCTCTCTTGGCCACCTCCTGTTGCTTAGACAGCTTTTTGTAATCCTTTATGTTTCAACCTAACTGCCTCAAAGAGACTTCCCATGATCATTCAGTTTAATAACACTATCCCTTTAATTTCCTCTTAAAAGTCTGTTCTTTTCCTTCAGAGAGTGAGTGCTGGTTTTCCTGGCCTGTTTGTTCTCAAATCTATCTTCCTATCCTTACCCAGTTCACTTCGTACCTTTAAGGGACTGACTGACTCCTGAGGACTATGTTTCCTAGACTGTCTTGCTTCCTGACTTTTGCAGAGGCTCAGCTATTGGGAGGTACTGATGGTGTCACAAAAACAGAAAGAGGGGACAAGGTGGGGTTTTCTGCTTTCTCTTTTGCCTCTATTTTACCTGAAAAAGCAGAGGTTCCCCTGCATTTTCCATTCACACTAGATATCTACTCATTCTAGGGTCCTAATTCCCCTTAAGCAGTTTCAATCTTGGTTCCTATCTCCCAGATGGCCTCAGGTCCTGGACTCGGACAGCCTCACCTCTTCCCTTCTGCCTTTGTTGAGAGGCTTCCTGCTGCTAACAGTCTCTGAGTTACTTCACTGTCCCAGACTGTGTCACTGGCATGTAAATAACAGATCCCTGCATTCAATTCTCTCTGTTCTATGTACTCAGAGTAGTTCTACCTTTCTGGTTAGACCCTGACGGTCATAGCACATACCTCAAACTGTAGATAAAAATTTATCATCTGCTGTGTTTTTTAATCTAATATCTGAGAACCTTCCTCTTCAACATGCCACGACAAAAGAAAACTATTGTTTTCACTACTGGAATCTTTACCACCCAGTACAGTGCTTGGCTTTCGGGAATCACCCAACTGAAATTTGTAGAATAGTGCTTGAAAGGGAAGGTGGCAATGAAGAGATCGAATTTACCCTCAATCCCAGGTGGCCCAAGTGTTCTCCTACCTCAGCTGGAGTTCTATAGACCGAGGAGAGCAAGCCCAGGTGCTCTGTCCCGCATGGTTATGCAGAGAAAAAGCTTTACTGGGGGGAGACCAGAATGCTAAGCTTTACTGCTATTACTGTTTTCCCCTTGTTCCAGATTCCACAGTAGTAGAGAGAAAACTTTCTCATTTCCCATTTCAGTTTGCTGAATTATTCATCAAAAATGTTCCGCTGGTATTTCCTCCTTGGTCAGAGTTCTGCAGTTCCAGAAACACTCTGCCCTGGTGTGCAATCAGAGCAATTAGCCTCTCCTTATGGGACCCAGCCTGTCCAAGCCCTCAGGTTCCCAGCCTGCGGCTGCAAGGATGAAAGCCAGCCCTAGCTGAGTCTGATTCTTCTGCAGAGGGGGGGCCAGCCTAAATTTGTAACCCCACTGAAACCCTGCAGACTTTCCTTCCTCCTTTGTTGGACCAGCTGATCAAGTAAGTATTATGTTAAGAGCTCAGAAGTTCTGCTCACACCACCCCTTGTCTGCCTGGCTGATTCCTCTGAGCCTCGGTTTCCTGAGCTCTAGAGTGGGAAGGACAGCCCTCGACTCTCTGCCTTGCAGTGTCCTGTGGCTCTATGGAGCCCACCTTGGCCTCAAGCCACGTCCACTGCTGGGATTCCAATGGGCTTTGTCAATTGGTAGAAGTTTCTTCAGAAATTAATTTGCCTCGGAGGATGATTTCTCTCTAGAAGGCGTTCCTGTTTTGTTACCTGTCTCTGAACAGGAGGATGAATTCTGCGTCCCCCCTTCCCTCTCTTTTCCATGTCTGTCCTTGGACCCATCCTTGTGGACCCGCATCTTCGTCCTTGTCAGAGCAGGGAAAGATGAGAATCCCTCCAGCAGCTCTTCGCACAAAATATGAGACAGCATCCTTCCCAGCATCATAGATTTCTCTGGGCTTTGTCGCGTGGTGCTGTAGGCAAGCCAATACCCGCGCTGCAGGCAAGAAGCCCTGATTCCAGGATGCTGGGCCCCACAGTTCTCCTTCGCCAGCGTGCAGGTCAGATTCACCGCCAGGGGGCGCTCGAGAGACTCAAAGGCTGGAAGAGGAAGCTGCCTTCCGCCTTCTGCTCCTGCCAGCGCCTCGCACAGCTGCTTCTGGCCACCCCCCCCCCCCCCCCCCCCCCAACCCCCGCAGCAGCAGCTCCTTACCAAAACTGCCACTGGATCCACGTTGCATTTTTTCCAGTTTCCATTCTGCAGAATTAGCTGCATTGCCCAATCTCCGGCCATCCCCTCCTCAGAGTCTGGGTCTTAGCCCCAGGGGCATCCTCTGAGCTCAGAGGTTGCCTCCTGCACCTCCTCTCTAGATTTGCGGGTCCCAGCTCTGCCAAGTCCCCCTTTCCAAGCTTCTAAGAGCTCCAACAATTCCAGTCTCTTCCCTCGTGTCCCCAGCCCAAGGGGAGGTGGCTGCTTCTCTTACTTGCTACCCGTGATACCTCAGAGTACTCTTTACCTTCTCATTCAGTGAACACTTCTTCAATACAACGTTATGTGTCAATTATATCTCAATAAAAATTCTCATTGAGAAAAATAAAGATTTCCATTAAATCATAAAAAATTCTTCATATCAAATTCTCTGTTCAAATACCTGGGGTTTCTTTGTCCTTACGGCACCCTAACTGATCCAGAAATGGGAGCCAGGAGCAGAGGCAGGGGTGGTGGGCTTCAGGAGGCGAAGGAGGCCCATGGAGCACGTGGTGCTTAGCAGGTGCAGGTCAGGGTGGGGGAGTTACTGCAGACTGCTAGGCAGCTGTGTGTGAGCCCTGACTGAGACCCCTTCTAGGGACTTCCAGAAGGACCTGCAGACACCAACTCTTCAGGGAATCTGGGTCTTAAAAGCAGAGTGCAAGCTTGGGAGCTGGGCTCAGAGAGCTGTCATACTCAGCCAAGGGGGCTTTGTACTTCACACAGTCGTCTGTCTGAGCACGTGAAGAGGCAAGTGAATGAGTCCTCTTTAGTTGGCCTGTGGAGAGTAGAGACTTTTTTCCTGGAGGGAGCCCTGGTGGACCAATCTCTCCCATGATCCTCAACATATTGTATCTGCTTCCAGTCCCAGAGGTGGGCAGGACAGACGGTCTGGGTGATACACTGTGGACCAATCTCAAACTCATGATTCTTTTGAGGTCAAGCTTAGGGGCTGCTGCATCCGCAGAGCTTCAGTTATAAAAACCACCCCACAATCATCTCTCCTCTCTCTGGATTTATAGCAGTGATGGTCAGCACCACTCATGGGGCCTTGGGAAGAGGTCCTGGGGGGAATAAACCTCTTCTCTGCCCTCAGTGGGGTGTCAGTGGGAAAAAAGAAAACTCAGTAGTGGCTATCAACCTATCCATCTAGCATCATCGTCTACCTACCTTATCCATCTATCTAAAGTAACAGTACCTAGCAGGTGTTTGATAAGTACTTACTGAGTGGAGGGTGGGGTTGATGGGTGGAAGGATGTCTCCCCTAAGACCATGAGACCGGCAGCTTGGAGCAAGGCCATCTCTTGCTGATTCCTCCTTGCATTCCTGATGCCTAGGGTGGTATCTGACATGCATTAGTCACTTACCCTTGGGAGAGTTTGTGACTTGGCTATGACAGTGAGGAAAGGTATGGAGAAGGAAAAACTTGAACGTATATATGATCAGGAGGTGTGAATCCCAAACCAGTGCGCCTTCTCTGCTTCCCAGTCCCCATGTCTGGTGTCTGCCATTCTGTCCTGGACCCGATTACCTTGGATTGTCATCACAGACTGTCTGGTCCCGCTTCACCAGGAGCTGTGACACCCAGGCAACTTCTGGACCAAGCAGTTGGTCCAGAGCTTTCTCCCCTAGTGGGAGGAGTGTCGGACCAGGAAAGTTCTGGGGCTCCTGGAGGTCGGAAGACAGAGGAGGACATGGGGTTGATGAAGACTACAGTCCACCTTGGGTCACCTTGGCCTGGTCAGGGCCCCCCGGGTATGGCTGATCTCCTTTATCTCCCAACAGCACTTGGAACAAAAATCACCGTGTGGAGACAAGCCTTGTTACAGAAATTCCCAAGCTGTATCTAGAACTAGGCAGTGGGGAGACTTGAATGCCCATGTTGCACAGTCACTGGATGGAACTGTCCCTTCCTATCGGCATAACCTGGGATGGAGCAGTCTTCCTTATCACAGGCATCTCTGGGGGTGCTGGCATCTGAGGGCATCTCTAGACAGCACTTCTAGGGACAGGGAAATAAGTCATAATGTCTAGAGGGGGATTGGGGGAGCACTTTGTGGAAATATTCATTGCATTTCCCTAAGCATGCTGACCTGTGCTCCCTGCTATGCCTGTGGGGAAGCCTCCCTCCTCTCCTGCTCAGGGTAGGCCTCCCCTGCTCCACTGGCCTCCCAGTCGAACTCCTTCCCACCGCCCTGCCTGCCCGCAGCCCTGCATTGCATTAGCTGCTGGCTGCGGCTGTCAGAGTCTCCGGGAAGAGAATCTGGCCGGAAAAGTGCGTGCGAATTACTAAATCAATAAACACTGCTAACCTCTCGATTCACTGCCTCTCTGCAGAGATCACCTCAGCTCTGCAGCTTCATGCTGAATATGGGAGAAGCAGAATGTGCTTAGTGGGCTTGACTCACAGGCCGGCCTGGAAGGGAGGGGGCAGCCACATTCACCAGGACCCCTCCTCCACCATTGTTTTCCAAGTTTTAGCATTGACCCTTGTTAGGTGGTAAGAAAGCCCATGTCCTTCCTGCTGTGTGCTCAAGGCTCACCTTCAAAACTTCAGTTCAACCCAGAGGTCACCTCTAAAGGCCTGTGCAGAAATCTATCCACGTGATGTCTTTTCCTCACCAATTCAAGGAAAAAGGTACAGACTTTCATTTGTTTGAGGCAGGAAGTTTTCTCTGCTCATCCAAAACCATTTTAAAGAGGAAGAAAGCTATTGATCACACACAAATTCAAAATTAAGAGTCCACTTATCTTCATGATTAATACGAACAACATTAAAAGTTACCCAGAGCTGACTGCCTATCCCAAGCAGAGCGTGGTTTTTGTTTATGTTTTTTAAGATTTTATTTATTTCTTTATTTGACAGAGATAGGGAGAGAGAGAAAGAGAGAGAGAGAGAGAGAGTGCCAGAGAGGGAACATAAGCAGGGGGAGTGGGAGAAGGAGAAGCAGGCTTCCTGCTGAACAGGAGCCCAATGCAGCTCTTGATCCCAGGACCCTGGGACCAGGATCTGAGTGGAGGGCAGATGCTCAAGGACTGAGCCACCCAGTTTTAAGTGCTCCACAGATGTTAACTCAATACAACCACCCTATGGAGTGGTGGTTATTATTATTGTTATTGTTTTTGTCCTCATTTTACAGCTGGTTCAAGAGTGGCACAGAGGTTAAATAACCAGCCCAAGAGCACACAGTGAGGACTTGGGAGAGCAGGGACTTGACCCAAGGGCCTGTGCTCTAATAGGTCAGTTCCATTCAACAGTCATTTGTGGCAGGATAACTTAAGAGATCTTAATTTTCCCCTCCATCTCCCTTGGCCCCCATCCCCCTCTTCAAGAGGGCAACCTGGTATTTCCTCCCCTGGTCTTTCTCTGGTGCAGAAAGAAGATGCGGCTCCAAGACAACCATTCCTACAGCTTTTTGTGCTAGGCTGTGTTATCCCGGAGAACCTAACGCTGTGCTTTCTTCCTGCTCACCTTTGTGAACGATAAGACTTGGAAAACCGAAGGTGAGGGAAAGGTGTCCTTAAGTGCGGGGTTCTGGTGACTTCAGCCCCTGTGGCTGGCATCTGTGTCTCATCTGCCCTGACACCTAGCTTTGCCAGTGCATGGAGACAGCTCGAGGTGCCCCCTGGGGCAGCTCTTGACCGAGGTCTGATGACAAGGTTCCAGTACCTTGTCTCTGATGGGGACACTCCAGGTGTGACTGCACACACAGCCCTTTCAGCCCTCACACCCCTGCTCGCCACCCTTCCCTTCCTGGCCTCATCTCCCCCTCCCGCTTAGATTTTCTATGGAACACTTCCTAATAAGGCTCATTCACATGAATCCCCATCTCTCCTTCCTCTTCCAAGGAATGCTGCCCAAAACACCACCTTCCAGGCTGTGGGCTAGAGAGGGAAGAGCTTTCTGAGTGCCCAGGGAGCTGGGGTTTGGGGAGGGGTCACCAGGCCAAGCAGGGCAGGGGAAGAAGCCCCCCATCTTTCTTCTCCTGCTCTGGGAAGGAGTTCACTTCTGCCACATTGCCCAAAGAGAGTCACAAGGCCCATCCAGACTGCAGGGGTGGGGAAACAGACTTCAGGGACAAGGGCAAGGACATTTTTCTGATTTATCACATTAGCTATGCCATTGTACACCCCTTGGAAAGGCTTTCTATCCCCCAGTTTTGAAATTTCTGAGTTAACCAGCACAAGTCACCCAGAACACCTGGCTAGTAAGTGAGACATTGAGGAATGGATGCTGAGCCATCTGGCTCCATGGGGTCGTGTATCCATCACTCAGTGCTGTTTTCAGGGCCTCGAGTGTGGTGCGTGCAGTGCGTGTCTGCCGCCACAGACATACAAGAAACATCTTAATTCGTCTTTTTAAGGAAATCATGAGACCAGACTGTACTTCCATGGAGATGAAGGGAAATTCAGTTCCTTCCCACGAAGACATGTCAAGATGCTGGTATTAAGTGAGAGTTCAGCTTTCTGGAAGGACCCTTCCGTTTTAGCTCATGCTGGTCCCTGCTGAGATGTCCAGTGAACAAGCCTGCCGGGCTATTGGGGCCTGGCCTGGGGCCTCCCAACCTTGCGGGTGGGACACCAAAGTCCTCCCTCCAGAGAACTGGGGGGGGGTCCCCAGCCTCGCATGGAGTCTCTAACTCCTTTCCAGATTGTGGGCTCTCTCTTTCTGTGCAGACATTTTGCAGTGTAAGACCTGAAAACAATGGAATTTGCATATTTGATTCTGTATACCCACTGATTTTATGACATTATTCTTCTCAGACTTGAAGGCTTTTGTTAGGATATCTTGGGGGAAGGGATATATCAATACGGGGAAGGGACAGAGAACATGTACCCCTCAAAGCCATGCTCACAACACTTCATGTCCTTTCCTGGTGACCTGTAGAAAAGGGTGGGTAAGAAGAAACATGTCATCCTACCTAACATCCGTCGCTGTCATCCCTGTCTCCTGTTGTTCACTGGAGAATTGCCTGGTGGGTAAATGGCCTTTATTCATCAACTGGATGGTTCTCCTTTACAAAGGAGATTAAGGGGGTTAAGGGGTTAACTCTATCTCCTTTACAAAGGGGTTAAGGGGACAATTCCTGAGGAGTGGGCGGACTCACTAGTGAATCTCCTGGACTTCAGCAGAACCACATACCCTCATCCCCCACACCTGCTATGATCCAAATTGGGATGGATGACAGATATCTTGGGGGTGGGGGGCAAGAGCTCTGCTTCTCTTTTCTGTTGGCTGTGTGGCCTGGGACTACACTGTGAGCCTCAGTGTCTTTTCAAGTCTCTCTCATGGATGTAGTCCATGGAAGAGGTGATCTGATGGGTTCTAAGGAGACAGTTCCAGGCACCACAGGGTGGATCAGACAGTCACAGGTCAGACTGGCTCCCAGGGGACAGACTCAGACGTTGGGGACATAGTCATGGCAGCCGTTGAGCACTGATTGAGCACCTGATGGATGTTGGGCATTGCAGCAGGAGTGAGGGGTCTTGGGGGCCCACAGTTCAATATGAATAGATTCCAACCCCCACTCCTACCCCCACCCAATCTGCTGATGGCCATGCCCTGAGGTGAATGCTACGGCTGGGCTGCAGATACCAAGTTCTTGGTGGCTCAGTGGAAGCAACCACAGAGAGGGAGACCTTCAAATTGAGACTTTTCATTTGGAACTGAGAGGCTGGGGAGGCATTCCAGGCAGAGGGACTGTGTTTGCAAAGCCCAGGGTGTGGGAAGGGTTGTGTGTGTATGTGTGTGTGTGTGAAGAAGCACAGCGGATTATGAGAAGGCAGGCCATTCAGAGAGGCTGGAATGTTGGTGGTACTGGGTGGGTGGGAGGAACAACATTGGGGTTTCATGGTTTCTTGGGGTGGATTCCCCAAAACTGAGCATGAGACTTGGATCTTTGAGTCTATGATTTCTTGAGGGAGTGCTCTGTGGTGACAGGCAGCTGGGTAAGCAGAAGGAGTAGGGTGGAAGGGCAAGCAGGACGTGGCCTCAGCCAGGGTCTAGCATGAGTGGCATCCCACCAGGAACTCTGTAGCATGAGGTAGTTTGGACTTGAGACCAAGGTCTGTGAGCTGCAGGGTCCACGGAGTAGGCAAAACCCCCAGGTCAGATAACTCCTACTCAGCCTGAGGCAATTCTCTTGGCAGCTCCACAATGGCCATACTCCTGGTAGCTAGGGCACAGTGCACTGGTGAGCAGAAGGGTCTGGGCTGGGTCTGGGCAGCCTCTGTCGTCTGCTTGTCTCGTTGCATCCTCCCACTTCCCTTCTGGAACCCTCCCAAGGGACCAGAGCTAGTCTGATCTTCTAGTCTGCAGGTCCCTTGTTTCCTGAGGCCCCTGAGCATTCTAGACAGTCAGGAGATGCTGTTTTCAGACTGGGGCTTTTGGGAAGAAGCAAGTGTGGTCCACAGAGAGAAAGGTCAGGGGAGATTGTCTTGGACCCACCTGTCAGCACAGCCCTCTTTTTTTTTTTTTAAAGATTTTATTTATTTGACAGAGATAGAGAGAGAGAGATATGACAAGTAGGCAGAGAGTAAGGCAGAGAGAGAGGAGGAAGCAGGCTCCCCGCAGAGCAGAGAGCCCGATGTGGGGCTCAATCCCAGGACCCTGGGATCATGACCTGAGCCGAAAGCAGAGGCTTAACCCACTGAGCCACCCAGGCGCCCCAGCACAGCCCTCTTGAGAGGTATAAGAAGTCTGGTGTAGGCAGGTTGTAAGGACACACTGACTACAGGCTTTCTGGATGACCTGGAGCCCCCTGCCCACCCTGGCGGGGTTCTGGGCTGTCTATCCACCCTCTGCCTTCTTGGGAAGTTGATACTCGCATTACATAGGTAACGTGCTGGGGAAGGAGTGCAAAGCAGGACTCCGTGCATTTGGCCTCTGACCTGAGATTACCTTGAAGTTGCAAATGCTTGGACTGGAAGTCAGCACAGTCCCCTGGGAGGAACCAGTGGGATCCTCCCCACCCCTACTCCCTGTCTTCTTCCCTCACCAGCTCCAGACATCAGCATCCCCTGCTGGGTTCCGGGCCAGTCAGGACATGGCTGAGAGGAAAGAGCTGGGGTGCTGGAGCTCACAGGGCTGGGATTCAAACCCGGGGGGTGCAAGCCATTTTTCTCATTTACAGACCAGATCCGGTCAAGGTGGGCCTTGGCTGAGCACTTGCCGTGGTCGCAGTTCTTTTTGCAAAACCTTAGGGAATTCACATGCACATCATAGATGAGGAGACTTGGCCCTGAGAGAGCCAAACCAGCCAACTAATGAGTGATGGTTCTGGGATTGGGCCTCGAGTGCAGTTGTGAGTCAGTGCCCTCCCCCAGCTGGCCCTGTGGGCTCTGGGGCTGGTTGAAGCATTGAGCCGGGTGTCATATTTTGAATGTCCTTAGCCTAAGCACACAGCATCACACATGGGTTTTTATCTCTCCCCTTCCATGCATCCGTGCACCTTAGATCACCCCTTGCTACACAGCCTTCAACTCTATTGCTTCCCATGTAAAACCGCCAGCATCAGGCCCTGGCTCTTGCTTATCTGCCCAGCTCCATTACTCACCATTCCTGCCTTCCCTCCCT
This sequence comes from Mustela nigripes, assembly GCF_022355385.1. Classification (NCBI taxonomy): domain Eukaryota; kingdom Metazoa; phylum Chordata; class Mammalia; order Carnivora; family Mustelidae; genus Mustela; species Mustela nigripes. The sequence continues at coordinate 68,060,539 of NC_081558.1, forward strand.
GCTCTCCAGACCTAGCCATAGTCTCCCAGGCTCCTGGGCTTTTGCTCCCGTGAAACGTCCCCTGCAATGCTCCCAGTCCCTGGTTGGCTGACTAACTCTGGATGAGAGTTCTATTCAGTTCTAATTTCAGTGAACCTTCCTGCCAGCCTCCCCACCCCCTGTGCTGGACCTCTTCCACATCCTGGGCTCACCTTCACCACTCCACAGCATGCTGGCCAGTCACCTTCCTTCTCTGGCTTCCCGGCTACATGCTGAGCTTCTTGGGGTCAGGGCTGCCCCCCATTCCTCTCTAGATGCCATCTTTGGATCTAGCACAGGGCCTACCACCAGAAAGTTCCTAACTCTTAGTAATCCCACAAGCAACCCTGAAAGAAATGAATGAATGGCCAAGCCCTAAGAGCCCTTTTCCTCCTGCTGGACTTTCCCTGTGGGACTTGCCTCGGCAGAACAAAGGTAGCTCTCAAGGGCTCAGGGTGCAGCGAGAAGTCTGAGGTGGTGGTACTCACCATCTTGGGGCCCACGAGGATCCAGAGGGGGACCTCATCAGGGTGATATCCCAGGCCGACCCTAGAGCTTTGAAAGGAAAGGCAGAGAAAAAGAAATCTCATCCTGGAGTGGCCAGTTCTGTGGGTGACATGTTTGAGGCACCCCCGCCCCAACCTGAGTTAAAACCCTTCCTTGCTCTCTAGAGTATCTTGGGTTAACTTTTGACAACACAGCTCTCTTAATGATGCCATTCCTAAGCTTTCCTTGTTGACATCTGAGCTTTGCCTGAACTGCTTTTTAAAGAGATTTTTATTGCTCAATGGTTTTTTTAAAGGTTTGGTTTTTTTTTTTTGTTTGTTTGTTTGTTTTTGTCTCTATCAGTGCATCTGGAGAATTTTTGTTTGGACTTTGCAAGAATAAAATTGTCTTGGAAAGAAGGGGGTGGGGAGTGGGATGAGGGATGGAGAGGAGGGTAAGGGGGCAGAAGGAGAGGAGAGAGAGAAGGGGGAGGAGGGAGGGAGCTGGAGGAGGGAGAATGGAAGTGGGGAGGGGGAGGAGGAAGAAAGGGAGAGGGAAAAAGGGAAAGGGAAGGAGAAACAGGGCAGATCATAAACTGCTAGATCTTCAAGGCTGTAAGAAATTGTCCAGTCTTCTATTTTTCTTGGGGTTTTTTTGTGGAGTTTTTTTGGGGGGGTGCAAATGAAAAACTGAGGTCCTCATTCAGGGAAAACCTGAGTTTCCCTCAATCATCTGGTGACACAGCCAAAGCCCCAACCCAGTCCTCAGGCTACGCGGGTTGCTATACCAGTCAGCGAGATGCTTGGGGGAGGGGGTGCCAACAGCAGGTAGGTTGGCGCAGGTGACCCTTGAGGCCACCCCTCCCTCTGGGGTTTGCTGCCCATAAGGGCAGGAGGCACGGTATTGGGTATCCCCCATCCAATAACCAAATGAGAGTCAACAGTGCTTCCAGCAAGCATGAAGTAAAATCTTACTCCTTCTTCTCTGTCCTGCCTCCCGACTTCAGGAATGTCCCTCCATCACAAAGAAGGGCCCACCCTGTGGCACTGAGCCTGCAAGGTTAAGAACAAAAAGCTCTCAAGTTTCAGCCAAGGTGTGGGCTGTAATGGGAGCTGTCTTTTGCCAGGAGGTAATGGCTGTAAATCAGACCTTGCTGGATGGAAATTCTGCTACGTTCTGAAGTCCATTTGGTCTTCTTGCTTGTTCAGCTTCTTAATGCATTAATGATAAAACATCAGGGTGAATATGTATTCCAAAGAAAAAGTTGCAATTAATCAATACTGCACTTATTCCATTTGGCTGCAACTAATGGTAAACAAGAGTCACGCAGGGTCCCTGAGCACGCGGCCTTTCCCAGCAGGGGCAGGGTCGGAGGGGCGTCAGCTCCCGGGAAGGAAGCAGCCAGCCCCAGGCCCTGTGGCCAAGTGGCCAGGCACACCCTCAGCTCCTCCGGGAGCACTGGCGTCATGGCACTGCCTCAGCCCCGTGCCCTCTACATCCTCCAGCCTTCAGTGATTGCCCTCCCGCCACACCCCTCCGATTCGCTCACTTGCGAAATGGGGATATGATGTTAGCCTCACACCCCCAATGGAGGCGTCCACAAACACTCCGACATTTGGCACCCGTTTGATTAATAGGGGTGTCGCTATAAGAATTGGGCGGGTTGACAACCGTGGGGCAGCAGCTCTTTCTGCCCACCGGTCCTATCCTTGTGCTTTAATAAACCACTATTTTGCTTCAAAAAAAAAAAAAAAAAAAGAAGAAGAAGAAAAAAAAAAAAAAGAATTGGGCAGGTTAATGGGTGTCCAGTACTCACAAGGTGCTGGCTGTAGTGACTGCTCCGAGCTTGCTGGTTATTGTCGTTTTCTTTCTACCCACCCACCCCCCAGCCTCTTTCCCAAAGCATTATTCTCGGTGAGAGCTGCTTGCCTGGCTTCAGCAAGGGCTTCTAGTCCAAACCTTAGCTTGTCCTTTTACAGCTAAGGAAAACCAAAGCCCAAAGAGAATAAACAATTTCCTCCAAGTCACACAGCTGGCTAGAGGCAGGGTTCAGTCTTGTCATCACTGAACTCTACCATCCGACCATCCCTGACTTAAAGGATCTGTGATGGCCAAGAGTGGGATCTCCACAAATAGGATGTTCTGTAAATATTGGTTCTACATTGATTCAGGGGCAGGGCTGAGCTCTGAGGTTGGTGAAGTTCTGTAGCAGGAACCCAGCAGGTAATGCCTGCTCACCTGAGCCCTTCATCTCAGGAGACTCACCCCTCCCTGGGAGGCAGTCCTGAGACCCTTTGGTGTTTCTCAAGCATTTCTTCAACAAGGTCTTACTGCATGACCCCTGGCATCAGCCCTCAGGATGTTCCTCCATGTCCCCCCCCCCAGAGCATTCCTTTCTCCCATGCAGCTTATCTAAAGGTTCCTTTCAAACACATGCTGCTTGGAGTCTCTGCTCCCCACAAAGCCTATAAATACCATTTATGCCATTCCCTTCCACAGCCTGGCTCCTGGTGCTGGCACGATTTGCCTCTTTGCCCAGCTTGGCCCCTGGGCAACTGCTCCCTACTGTACAAACAAAAGTGTTTTGCACAAAGACACTCTCATTGACCAGGCTGTTCCCAGGTCCATACTAGGTGTTTTGGAAAATTCCAGCAGCCCCAGTGAGTGTGCCAATTGCGTGGTAGACTCTTGATAGCTGCTTAAGAAAGCCCTCTGGTTAAATGTCCTTCAAATGGCAAAAGGCTGGAGCCATGTCCTCTCTGGGCCAGGTACTCCTTGTTTCTTCTCATTCTCTTTCCTTCTTCATGTGATGCACAGTATTAAGTTGGTTCTCTCTTCAGGACAATTCCCAGTTTGTCCATCTCCAAGCAAGAGGCTTATGTCTCCATTCCCACTGTTGTCCACAATGGGGGTGTGGGGGTGGTAGGGTGTCACAGCATCAAGCTTTCCAGTGCTACCAGCCAAGGGCCAGAGGGAGGGTGGCTGGGCCACTAGTCACACTGGTGGGCATTCCACACCAAGTCCTGCTGGGCCCACTATATTGGCTCCTTCCCTGTGTGCCTACCGAGATCTGGCTCCTCACAGAGCCTGATGGGATGGACCTGGGGCACAGCCAAAGAGGGGATTGGGTCCCTGCCATCTCAGAGCTGGTCACAAAACCAAGGTGGAGTTGAACTGCCTGCCGGCCTTTTGAGAAAATTCAGTGCTTAGTGCTTGGGTACTGCCAGCAGGCCTGAGCAGAGCTTTCTTGTCCTGGGTGTGGCAGTTCCCCCGACAAGTGTGAGCCACACAGCTCAGCAGTGGGGCCAATGCTGCAGGGACCCAGCTTGCGGCAGCCAAGTCCATTTGCAGGGGAGGGGCTGTCAGATCCCTATCTGTCTTCTCGCTGCCACACAGCATCTTGCATTAAAGTCTCGGCACAGTTCCAGCAGAGTTTTGCTTTTAACTTTATTATGGTGGCTGGGCAACTTAGGACATCTGAATTCCACTGACACATTTATGACCCTCTTGCCTTCAGCTCAGGGAGAAAATCTATCTCCTAGACACAGGGTCCTGCTGAGCTCTAGGGTCTACAAAGGCAAAGACTCTGTCTTGTTCGATGGGATATGCTAGGCTCCCTGGGCAAAATGGTGCTGTTGGTGAATGCTTTCATTGGGCTTCTTTCTCCTTGGCTTTTCACTGAGGCAGTGACTCTAGAGGACAGGCCCTTGTGGTTGCTGTATACTCTCCAGTCACCACGATCAGGGTCCATGAGCTTTCCAAGGGCTGCGAAAATGTTCCAAGGTCTGGGAAAAAAAAAAATACTGGCTTCACAATGCCAAAAAAGAAAACTTTATTTGAAATTAAAATTAAACAGCTACAAAATTTAACAGTTTGTTGGCAGGTCAACTGCAACTCAACTTGTGTGGTATTTTCACATGTGAAATCTATTTGTGTGAGGTGTGGGCATGTTGTATATAATGTGGGACCAGACCCTAAAAGCCAGGAGGCTGTAAATTAGCCAGTGTCTATGGAGGAAACAGAGTCCAGGCCAAGGAGTTGAAGAAAGGGGATGGATATGAGGAGAAGCTACTTACAAAGGCCACAATGCTGTAAGGCAACTGGGAAAGGGTGAAGCAACCCAGAGGCTGGCTGCAGCCTTTGGGCTGGTAGGTCTCAGAACTGGAACCACCTGAGAGGGGGCCTCTGACGGGACCTGAAACAGTGAGGGCCCATTGCAGGCTAGGACTAGAGCCATGAAGGAGCTACAGTCATTGTCTGGTACGTCATCCAAAGCAAGGAGGATGGGTAGAAATGCCTTGGCTTCTCCTTTCTCTCCTCCTTCAGTCTCTCCCCTAGGGTCTTCCACGTAGCTATACCAAGCTGGAAGCCAAAGAGCAAGAGGTCCCAGGACACTAGCTTGCTGGGTCCTTCCCCTATGGTCCAGAGAAGAATGGGCAAAGCAGGGACTGGAGAACAAACAGGCAAATGGCCTGACTGCTATTTCAGAGGGACATCAACAAGAAGTGTGCTTGCTTATAGTGGTGAAGGTCATAGGGTCCTGATCCTATCAGGAGAGAGAAAGAACTGTGGATGTTAGCTGAGCACAGGTTCTCAGGCCTCAAACTAGGGAAGACCTCCTTCAAGAATATTCAGAGGGGGAGTGGGCTGCCCTTGGAGGCAGTGACAGATGGAGACTGGAGGGCTGGGTTGGGTGATCCCACAGCTGCGCTCCCCTTTCCGACATCATAACCCTGCACTCTCCCAGCACAATGGTGAAAGCAGGGCTGTGCAGCACCAGCCAGGCTAGAACGCAGTCAGTGCAATGGTGAGAGGCTTCGGCTAGGATCAGGGTATGAACAGACATCCCCAACAGCTCTGTGGCTTATGACAACTACCACTGAGTTTGTGTCCACAGCGTGCTGGTTGGCTGCAACTGGTCTAATCCTGGCTGGGCTCAGGTGCATCCAGATGAAAGGTGTGTCCAGATGAATGCTAAGCTGCAGGTTTGATCAGGTCTTTTTCTCCACAGACCTTTATGCTGAGGCTCAAGCTAAGAGTCAATGGCTGCTACATGGCAGAGACTGGAAATTCCAGGAGGGCTTGCAAAAATGTGCCACGCCTCCTACGGCCTCAGCTCAGAATCTCACACTTCTACCTCCATCCTTGTCACATGGCCATGCAAGTCACATGGCCAAGGCTGAAGTCAAGGGTAGAAGATCTACCCACAGAAAAGTCATATCAAGGGAAAAGAAGGAAGGAAGAACTTCAGGGCACATAATATAATCTACCATAGACAATGAGACTCTTCTCCAAATGATGTGACAGTATAACAAGGCAGCTCAAGACATAAACATATATAGTTTCGAGTACCACCTCTTCTACTTCTTGGCAAAATGACTCTGGGCAACCTGTCCAGGCCTCAGTTTCCACATCCAGAAATGGAAACATTAATGTGCAGGCCTTCTAGGGTGGTTGTGAGGGTGAGTTGAGAAGAGAGTCAGAAACTGCTGAGCTGGGCTGGTTGGTACATTGTTAGGAAGACGCTATGGAAAATTGTGCCTTCTGGGGAAAAGGCATGCAGCAAGGTGAGGGGAGAAACATTTCAGGGAAATAATTTGAAAATCCCTGCATGGTAGGCTCATGAGAAAAGGAAATAGCTCAGAAACTGAGTCATTCACTGAGCTCTGGGAACAGAAAGCCTGCAGGCTGGCACTGTTCTCCACTGCAGAGTTGACAGCTTGTTGGAGGAGGGATGGCACAAGGTGGGGGTGGGGGGCGATTTCTTCTCCCGATCGCTTGCTCTGGCTCACCCACAGTCCTGTGCACACAAGAGTCCAATTTCCGGAACAGCCTCACTGGCTTCTGGAAATGCTGGGTCCCGGGAACAGCCCTTCTGCAGTCTGAGGAGCTAAATATGTGTTGATGCTTTGTCTATACTTTTAAAGAAAGATATAGATCCCTCCCAAAATGTATCATCCTATATCATTTTTTTATTCTTGTGCCTGCCCAGACCCAGCCCTAAGCTGATGGAAGGGAGAACAGAAATAATAGGAAAAGGGAAGCTAGCAACACCCAGCTGAACAGTCAGAAGTCTCACCCGTTATGGGGCTCAATCTAGGGAAGACCTCCTTCGAGGATGTTCAGACAGGGAATGGGCAGGTGTGGGTGTGCCAGTCTCCATGTGGCACCGTGGTCAGGGCATATCTTTTTGAGTCACATTGCCTGAGTTCAAATCCCGTCTCTCCACTTCCAAGATATGTGATTGTGAGTCAACAAAGTCCTGATGACTCAGAATCCTCAGCCGTTGAAAGGAGCGATGATAACTCATAGGTTTTTGCAAGATTTGCATGAAATACTGTGGCTTTGAATCCCTCACTCTGCTGTAGCCACATGCATGGTTTTTCCTGTGGCTACTCAACACAGTCAATCAGCACTCCATTAGCCAAGGTCAAGAGTTTTATTCCCATGTGGAAAACGGCGTTTGCTCCGAGTGGGGACCAGGAGGGATGGGGGAGGGACGCAGAACAAAACAGCACTGCAGGCCAGATTCAGCCCGGGGGTCCCAGGCTGCCGGCTTGCAGCACCTCAATTTGTTCCTGTACCTGTCTTAGGTAGTGCTCCCCAAAAGCAGACCCTGAGATGAGGATTCATGTGGAAGCGATTTAGGAGGAAAGGATTTTTTAGCACGTGCCTCGTGGAAACACCTGTAGGAGAGAGGGGAAAGTGAGACTGAGTGGCAAACGCGACACTGAGCAGAGAAGGGAGGTTTGGCCCCATCCTGTCGCGGACCGTGTATGTCACATGGCAGAGTGTCTCCTTCAGGGACAAAGTTGTGGAGGCTTTGCAGTCCTGGGTCAAGGGGGACCCCTGGAGGAGGCAAATTCCCAGGCATTTCTGGCTCTTCCTGCACACAGGCAAAGTGGGTTTGGCCACCCAAGCTGTGCCTTCAGGTGCTGGCTGCTGGAGGGTACCAGTGCACACAGGCAGGGTGAGGGCATCTGAGGGGTTTGGGCAGAGCCCCAAGAGCAACTGTTACAATGTCCAAAGGTGATGGTGCCAGAGATTGGCTCCATGGGAAGCCAGCTCCCAACAGATGGCACTTCTCCAGGGAAAAACAGAACCCACAGGCACACAGGGTTCCTTTGTCCAAGGATCAACCCATGTTCCCTAGGGAGGAGAGCCTGTCACAAATGGACTGGAGAGGGAGGGGGCTGGATTTTGCCATGGCTGAGTCCCAGAGCTCCAACGGTGACCGGGCAAGGAGGGGGTTTTGTGGGTCGGGATCCCACCTGGTTTTGACAGTGCTGGAAACAAACTCTCCTGACCTTGCCTGCAGCAGTGTGTGGCGGGAAGAAGCCTTCTGTGCTGGGGAGTCCGATGCCAGGTTCGAATCCCAGGTCTTCATGCACCAACTATGCATCCATGGGCAAAGCTCCTGGCCTCTCGGAGCCTTCCATCGCCTAGTGTCTGACTGGAATGACTGTCATCCCAGTTCTTGCTAGTTCCAGACCACTTACTTAGAGAGCCAAGGGATTACTACTCGATCTTGGGGGACTGTCACTCATTATGACCTGTGTCTTCCTCCCCTATTTCGAGGCTCATCTTCCCCTTCTTTCTGAGGAAAGGGGGTTTTTCTCAAGCCACTCCTAAACAAGTGCTCCCGAAATCCTCTCCCTGTCGCCCCGAGCCAGGCTGCTAACCCCTCTCCTCAGCCAGCCCTCTCTCTCCGAAACTGCCAGCACTCTGATTTCCTTTCCCCAAGTGCCACCGACAAGATGCTCCTGGTGGACATGACATTTTACTCAAGGCTTGAGAGAGCGAATGAGGTTATGATAGAGCACGTAACAGGAAACAACATTCAATGCAGGGCTGCAGATCCTATGCTTGAAAGCTGCCAGTCCTTTCCACGGGCAGCTCTCGCTGACCCTGGATCTCCCCAGGATTCTCCTCATCTTCCTGCTGAGACCCTCTTTTGTGAGCCTTTCCTGGGCACCCTCCCTCCCCTGCCACCTCACAGGCTGTCCCAGGGAGGGTCTCAGGGCCTGAGATACCATCCTGTCACCCCGGTCCTGCTGAGCCACCCAGAGGGGCCTCACCTTTCTCAACCATAAGAAAGCAAAAGTTGAAATCTCCAATTTTTCATTTTGTTTGCATTTTATTTTGTTTTTAAACACAGAGGCAGCACAGCCCAAGAGACTAAGAGGGACTTCCCCGCCCCCCCCACCCCCGAGAACACTGGCCCTAACGGCAGCTTGGTTTTAAGAAGAGCATTCCTCCCTGTCCCCTGATGGCTGCCACTGCCCCGCCCCCGTATCCGTGGTCCCCTCTTTTCCGTCCCCAGAGCTCTCCCCACCCTCCCTTGCCTTCCTCCAGCCTTTCGGATCCTCCAATCAAATCCAGTCTGGGCTGGAGCCCTCCTGCCTCTTTAAGGTGACTTGGCATTTCTCTGCCTGGATCCATTTTGCTGGCTTTATGGTTTAACTGGCAAAGGGACGCCTCATTTCCTTATTTCTCAATTCTTCCAGGCACGTCTCTGTGGCCTCTCCTCCCCCCCACCACGGGTGTCTGCAGAGCTCAGCCACAACAATCAGCCCCATGCTCCCCACTCCCACTGCCCTCCTATTTTCAGGCGCAGCCCCTGGGCTTTGACCCATCACCTGTAAGTCTTGGGGATGCTTTAAGGTATTCTAAAATATTTTTATTACAATGCGAATGCATGTTAATAAGAAGATAAAGGAAATACAGATAAGCAAATCTACAAGTCAGTCTTAGTCTGCCATGCGAAATAGCCTCTATTAACATTCTGGTAAATCTTCTCCTAGGTTTTATTTGCTGTGAACACATTTTGGTAAATCTTCTCCCAGGTTTTATTTGCTGTTGAACACTCAGGCATCCCAGTCAGGACTGTCCAGGTCACAGGCAACAGAAACTCCACTTGAACCCTTTGTTAGGAGCAGAATTGTGTCTCGTATCATGCCCACTCCTCCCTCAATTCCAATGTTGCAGTTCTAGCCCCCAGGACCTGAAAACATGCCTATATGTGGGCCATTGAAGAGGTAATTAAGGTTCAGCAAGGTCATTGGAGTGGGCTCTAATCCGAGATGGTTGGGGTCCTTCTAAGAAGAGCTGAGGCCATGGAAAGGAGAGAGGAGAGAGGCCTCCAAAGAGACCAGCCCTGCTGATACCCTGTCCTCAGACTTCTGGCCCCTGCCACGGGGAGAATATATGTTTCCGTTGTTTAAGCCACTTGGCCTGTGGTGCTTCAGTGTGGCGGTGAGGAGACTAATGTGGCCCTGAGTCTGGCTGCAGCCCAGAGGGAAAGTCTGCAGGGAGAGCAGAGTGAAGCTGGGCCACAGGGGGCGCATAGGGGCAATGGAGTCAGGGACTTGAAGACCACCCAGAGCTCACGTTCTGTCTTCCAGCACTGCTTCTCTCTGGCTTTGCGCTCCCAGAACCAGCTTCCCGAACCCGGCAGGAAAACAGCTTCCCCACCAAAGAGGGATGGACCTTTCGTCTCCCTGCTTGCTGGTTTATAGAATCCCAGCGCTGGCTTTGGACTGGCCTGGCTTAGGTCACTGCTCAGCCCAAGCCCAACAACAGGGACACCGATTTGTTGAGCGACAATTCTGTGTCATGTGCTGTGCTAAACTCTCCATTCATCCCACCCTTTAACTTGCTAGGCTTGTGGGGTTACTGCCATTATTACCACTTTCCAGATGAGGTCCCTGCATTGTGGAGCGGTCAGGGAACTTGCCCGGTCATGGCCACGTTCCTGGGTCTGGGGTGGGGGTGGTCCATGAGGATAGCTGGACCTGGCCCTGTCTAACTCAGGTGAGCCCCTGCATGCTGGGTGGGCTTGTTTCCAACATGTCCTGGCTCCTCTTCTTTCTTACGCCGCAGCTGTGGACAGGGGCACCAGCTCAGAAGCAGGTGCCTGCTCTCCTCAAGCCCAAGACATCCACACTCCCGGTGCTGCCCAGCAAGCACTGCCAGAAACAGGCCTGACTATAAGGGCACCCAGGCCTCCCTAGTTGGAGTGGCTGGTGGCAGCAAGGGGCATGGGTCTAGCTCTGAAAAACTGTCCAGTGACCCAGCATCTCAGGGATTAACTGCTAAGAAAATCAAGAGAAATAATATTCTCCTGCAATATTTAAAAGAATCAAGTCAGCAAAGTATGGCCTCAAGGCTGTCTGCCTGATTTAATAAATACAGTTTTATTAGGACACTGTGGGCTTACCCATCCTGCAGTAAGTACTTTGCTGCAGAATCTGCCAAAGAGTGAACTTCCCTGAGACACCTCGGACTTTGGTGCCATATTAGCCAGGATTCTCTGCAGGAGAAAAGAACCAAGAGGATGTATATATATGTTGAGAGAGAGAAGAGATTTTTTTTTTCCCCCACACAATCCTGGGAGCTTGGCAAGTCCAGACTCTGCAAGGTAGCCTGGCAGGCTGGAGGCTCAAGGGAGAGTTGCAGTTCAAGTCCAAAGGTGGTCTGCTGGCAGAGTTCCCCTTTCTTCTGGGAGAGTCAAACTTTTTAGTAATGTCTTCAACTGATTGGGTGAGGCCCACCCACATTCTAAAAGGAAGTGAAACCCACCAATTTAAGTCTTAATCTCATCTATACTTAGAATAACGTTTCACCAAATTTCTGGGTACCATTATTTTGCCCAATTGACACATACCATTAACAATTACAGGTGCCTTCTATTATTATCGAATCAATCATGGCCACTTTATTTTCTCCATGTATACTTCCTTTTTGTCCACAGCAAGGGATGGAAAGTCTCTGTTTGCAGGCAAGCAACTGTGATTTATATCTCTTTGCATGCTCTGACATTTTCTAGCATAGTACTTTGCACAAAGTAGCACATGTTTTTTATTTGATGAGTGACTATTAATTTGGCTACTTTTTGGCTTCAATTCAATTTTTCCCCCCCTTTGGTCAAAAATTTGCAAGACCCTAAGAAAAAATTGGTTACTTTTCAAAATCCTAGGACAAAATAGTCCAGATAGAAATATCAGAAAAATAGTCCTTTCAAGAAGAGGTTCACCTGTTCTTCCAGCTCATGACTTAAAATCCCTTTCTAGCACTTGGCCTTTGAGAGAACTCTGCCCATGAGGAATGAAAAGCCCAGGCAGGCTTTCTCTGTTGAATGCAGGAACTATTCCTCTTACAATTTCTTTCCCAAAATCTTAATCCTAGTAATAACAAAAATGATTTATCAGATGAAAACAAATTAATCCTGCCTGAACAATTTGATGTTATCATATTTAATTTCAAATTTAATTATTTTGATATTTAATTAAAAAACACATAATTACCTTATTGTAATTATGTGTCTTTTTAAAGTAGAAAGAGGCCAAAAATCCCTGATAAGGGGCTACCCTCAGGCATGGCCATTTTCTGGTTTATCTTGAACATGTATCATACTTGCTTCTTGATTTTCCTATTGCTCTAGCTTCTCAGTCATGTCCTTTAAATGTCTCAATTCCTATCTGTTCTTGGTCTCTTCTTCCACTTCTATTACCAGCATCCAAAGCCACCTTCGACCGCTCCATTGATTTCTACAAGCATGCCTACCAAAGCCTTGTTGTTGGACAAGATCACTTTAAACAGCACTACTCCACCCACCTCAGAGCCAGGAGTTTGCGTGGTGCTTTGAAGTCAGGGGCTGTAAGCCTCCAGAGTGTGTCACCTAGCCTATAGGCACCTGACGCTGGAACATGACAGGCATCATCTGGTTAAGGTGAATGCTTGTCCTCACTGTGCTGCTGGACTGTGGGGTTTGCAACTTCATCCCTTTGGAATGAGGGGTTCGAGGGAAGATGCCAACACAGTTGGTCTGGTGGGGGTTGTCTGGGGCTGAAGGAACTGGCCATTTGCCTACGGGCACAGAAGTGTTTTGACGTTTTTCACAACTTGGTACAACATTAGCAGTCATCAGCACTCGGTCTCCTCCCTGACCCAAGGGACAAGGAGGGTAAGAGCGTGCACGAAGCAGGCTGAGTGTCACATGTGTACCAGGAACAGCAGGGGACTGAAGAACTATGCCCCACATCAAGGAAGCAGCCTGGTGATGATCATGGAGGGCAGGTTTTGTTTTTTGTTTTTTTTTCCCCAAGAGAAGCCCAAAGCCAGATTTTTTGGGAAAATGTCAGATTTGGAAATGTTGGAAGCCACCTCAAGTTGTTGTTGATGTTGATGTTGTTGTTGTTTTTCTAAATACCTGTGGGTCAACCAAAAAACAATTGAGGGCTAGAGCTGACCCATGGGAGGCCCCCTCCCCGTCTGAAGTCATTGCCTCTCCACCCAACATGGGGGTTCTGTTTTCCATCTTCTGTTTAAAAGTGAGCCTGTTCTTCCAGCATCCACATAGAAAGTTGGAGAAACACCACCCCCACCCTTACAAGAAAGCAAACTGAATGCAAATTAACAACTTTCCCAAAAACCCTAGGAGAGCTAAAGCCACCAACTAAATAACTAACCCCAAATCTAAAGAAAGACAGTCATCTCTGAGGAGTTGGCTAGACATCACCAGATGCTACACTAGTGAATAAGGAAAAGCCCTCCAATTTGCAGTGATTTGCTAAAGGCCAAGTGTGGGTGGTGTGACAATGTGGAGCCCCTGAGAGCCACAGACACAGGGACTCTGGCCCACCTGCAGGCTCCCCTGCACGGACTCAGGAGGCCCTCATAAGAAGATTAGGAGCACAGCAAGAGTCCTGAGCCACTGCAGGAAAGGCAAGTGGTCCTTCTGCCTGATGAGATGGAGTTAAGCTGTTGTGGGAAGGACCACACACTCTTCCGCCTTCTGAGCATCCTGGACCCAGACTATAAAAGGTCTCCTCCAGCTGGAGGTGGTCTGGAGCGCAAAGAAGACCTTTCTCCTGTGGCACAGGGACGCCATGGCTGCCCAAGACTGAGTCTGAATCAGAACAAGGCTATGGCCGGGACAAGTGGCCCGGTCCATTGCTAGGAGAGGGGCCAGCGCACAGAGAGACATCTTCTCGGAGGGTAACGGCCAAGGGGACCCCTGAAGCTGAGGGTGGAGCAGACATGGACAAAAACCTCTGGAAACAGTTCAGACATCCAAGTGGGCGAGGGATAAACAAACCGTGGCACACCGTGGAGTAGGATGCTAAACACTGCAAAGGGCTGGAGGGCGGGCTTACAGATACCCTCTGTACTGCTGACGAATCTCGCAGCTGCTGTGCTAATTCCTACAGACGGCAGCATTCCATTTATAGGACGTTCCTGCAGAGGCAAATATCCAGGGTCAGAAGACAGATCGGTGGCTCTCAGAAGCTAGCGGTAGGCTGGAGATTAAACAAGGGAGAATGGGAAAATTCTAGAGGGTGGGAGATGACAGAGCTGGTCTTTATTTTCAACTGTGCCAGTGGTTCCCTGACGCTACTTTTCTCAAGACTTGCAAGACTGTGCACTAAAAAGGGAAACTTTTACCCTGTGTAAAATATGCCTTAATAAATGGAAAAAATAATTAGAAACATAATATTATCAGATCAAGCATATCTACCCATTTCTTTTAAATTTTTTTTCCTAGTTAAGTTTTTATTTTGACTCCAGTTTGTTAACATACAGGGTTATATTAGTTTCAGGTGTACAGTTTAGTGATTCTTCACTTCCATACATCACCCAGTGCTCATCACAAGAGCACTCCTTCATCCCCATCACCTGTTTACCCATCTCCCCATCCACTTCCCCTTTGGTAACCATCAGTTTGTTCTCTGTAGTTAAGAGTTTGCTTCTTGGTTTGGCTTCTCTCTCTCTCTCTTTCTCTCCACCCTCCAACCCTTTGCTCATCTGTTTTGTTTCTTAAACTCTTATTAAGAGTGAAATCATATGGTATTTGTCTTTCTCTGGCTTACTTCACTTAGCATTATACTCTCTAGTGCCATCTTTTTTTTTTTTTTTAAGTTTAAAAGATTTATTTAAACATAAAAATTAACCACATGTTAACATCATCGATTTTATGAAAAATAATGATTCCCCAAAAATAAAAATGTGCTCAGTGAGAATAGTGGCATTGTTTTATCATTTTTGCCAATTTTTAAAAATATCTTGCTTAATAGAGACAGATTCTCATATCTTCCTTTGCATTCAATCTATTGGGATTTCACACATCATGTAATCACTGGAAAATTCCATTGTATCTAGCACCATCTTTTAAGCTGGTCATGCTGTCTTAAGAAAAGTAAAACTTTGTAGCAAAGGACAAGCCCATCAGTTGGTCAGGCTGCTTTTCTACTCAATCTAGCTTAGATCTGAGGTGTAATTTGATGAAAGGCCTGCATCTCTCTCAGACCTGCAGCCTGGGTGCCGGGAGTGATGGGAACCAGGGGCTCACTTCTGTCCCTCATCTCCCCCTTTGCCTGAGAACATTCTCTCTCACTGCACACTGACGTCTGAACATGGCTGCCAGTAACTCCCAGCCTTACCTTTTCAGCTTTACCAACAAAGAGGAACTACATCCTTTATTCTAATTCCAGTTCAAAAGATCCCAGGAAGCACTCTGATTGGCTCCTCTGAGGACAGCCAACAGTAGCCAAGGGGAAAACATCCTGTGATTGTTACCTTCTATTCCACACGGTTAGAGTGGAGAACAGATGCTCCCTGCAGAAGGTAGAACGCAAGCAGACAAAATGTTGTCTCTTGCAGCTCAACATCTTCTTATGCACTAAATTTTCTATTTTGTTCTCCAGAAGAGGTTGGAGTTCCCCTTTGGGCTTTAGTCCATTTCAGTTTTGTAAGCCTGATCTTGGCCAAGAGGTAGAGCAATGAAGATGAGTAAGAAATGTCCTTCCCCTCAAAAACCTGTACCCCAGTCTCACGGGAGAGACAGACACATAAAGGGCTCATTACAAAATCCAGCAAGCACAATGGGAGGAAGCCACCTGACCAAGCCCAGAGGCTCAGGCAAGGTTTCCATAAGAAGTGATTCCAGGACAACTTAAAGGTCATATAAGAAGGGGAAGGGCATTTCAAACAGAAATGTAAGACCCCAGTGACTTCAAAGGAATTATTCTCACAACTGATTGATTGTGAATCCCTCAATGGGGTATGTCAAGTCTTTTATAATAAAGATGCAATTCTTAGCTTTTTTATTTAAAAAGCACTTTATAGTTTTCAGAACACCTAAAAATCCTTTTTTTTTTTTTTTTTTGGTCTCTCCTGCAACCTTATCTAAGAAAAACAGTACAAAAAAATAGAGAAATAAGAACAAAAACAAACTTCTAAGAAAAGGATGGGTAAATATGCTTCAAAAGGGCTCAGTCCATATCTCCTTCTCATCCCAGTCCCAGGTGTGGGATTGTTCTGCAGATAGGTTGGTTGCTCCAACATTGGGTGTTTGCAAGATGGATGTGGCAGAAATGGAAAGTAGCCAGGACCTTCCAAGTTGCTAAGTGATGCCTTGTGGGATCTAGACTCGGGGGGAAGGTGGATGAGGAACTGTAGTAAAGTGCGTGTGTGGGGGGGGATTAGAGTCCTAATTATTCTAACAAAGAATTAGAGTCCTAATAAAGCAGAAGAAGTAGAACACTGGGAATAAGGACACAGAAGATTAGGAGGGTAGAGAGAGAAGTCTGCAATTAAAAGATTCCTGTCATTATGTCATTTTAGGAAGGGGTGTGGTTTGCCAAAGGACAGAGATAGTAAAGTCATTATTGGAGTGATTGGAAGAGGTCAGGGATGGACAGGAAAGCTGAAACCACGAGCTGTATGGTGGAGCTTGGAGTGGAGATGAAAAACAAGTGCCAAAGTTTTTAGGGCAAGAGAGAGAGTGGTCAGAAGGCTGGTGGAAGGTGCCCACTGTAGAGGAGAGGGAGATAGAGATCAATGACAGGAATTTGAAAATGGAGGTATCTGCTTGGGAAGGGAAGAGCAGTCCTCGAGCAGCTGCAGAGTCAGTGGGAGACAGGCATTTCTCCTGGGGCGGCAAGGCAAGACAGAAACGCTGGAGACAAATTGAGCAGTGTGTGCTCAGGAAGTACATGGCACGGCCAAGGCTGGGATTGCAGAAGCCAACACAGAGAACGTTTTCTGACACTAGATACACTCTGAATATGCAGATTAGCTCCATGTCCATCAAAGCGTAGCACTGCACCACTTTCCAGAGATGAGATGGTGTCAGGTAGACCATGATGATCATTTTCTCATTTCAGACTGCCAATAAGACTAACATGCTCATTCCAGTATGTATTACGAATGTGTATATAGCCAGCTTATGGTCCTGCAGAATTCACAGACATTTTTGCTTAGGGTATGGCTAAAGGTTAAAATAGAGTTGATTTAAAGAAAGGTATCAACTAGACAATAAAGCAGATGATACACATGTAAGGGGCAAAGTGTGAAGGTAGGACAAATGCCCCAAATGTGGGAAAGCCTGGATTATCTCATGCCCTCCTCACAACATAGCTGTTGTTCCCGCCCGTGTATCACGACAGCCCTGGTGTCTCACCACCGCTCACACTCAGCAAAGCCATCCCAGGTCTCTGCACTGCAGAGGGTTACCATGGTTCTTGGACACAGGTGTCTTCACAGCCTGGAATGGAACAGACGGGACCCTGGGCATGCTAAAGGGAAGCTTCTTTCCCAAGTTACCCAACATGTATCTTTTATACTTAGACATTTCAGATGTCATTTTAGCCTTATTTCAGCCAATTTTCTTCTAGAAAAATGTAAAAGAATAACAATCACCCTCACTGTATCAGACACTCCATGTGCTGCCTTGTTCACAGTGCCTTGTTCACTGTACCTGGCCTCTACCATTATGGCCTCCAGGAAGCAGCTAAGTTCTACCCACATGAAGCCTCAGTGTTAGACTCTGGCCGCTCCCATTGACTTTATGACTCAAATGACGCTGCTTGGTACTTCCTGGGACCTGGCTTACCTGGTGGCTCCTGAAAAACTCAGGCCATACAGCCCAGAAGCACAGGGAACTTAACTCTCTGTGGGGAGAACTTGACCAGTGAGGAACAAGAGGTGGGAGATGAGCCAGAATACAAATTCCCTCTCCATTCCACCACAACAGACTCTTTCAGGGCATTGTTTTGAACAATCTGTTCAGAGATATCCCACATGGGAAAATGACCAACTAGTTGTATCCCTTCTTGAAGCCAGGCCTGCTTGGCAAATCTCCACCTTATATGTTCTCCCCACTTTTGCCTGTGTCACTTCCTCCCCCTCCCTCAACCTCCTTGCTACCCTGGGATTGCAACTTCCCATAAAACACTAGCTAAAGAACTCATGCCATCTACCCAAGGAAGCCCAGGCTAACTCTGGAAAACAGTATGGAGGTTCCTTAAAAGGTTGAAAATAGAGCTATGCTATGACCCAGCAGTTGCACTGCTGGGTATTTACCCTGAAGATATTTACCCTGTAGTAATCCGAAGGGGCACATGCACCTGAATGTTTATAGCAGCAATGTCCACAATAGCCAACCATGGAAAGAACCTAGATGTCCATCGACAGATGAATGGATAAAGAAGATGTGGTACACATCTACAATGGAATACTATGCAGCCATCAAAACAACATGAAATCTTGCCATTTGCAATGATGTGGATGGAACTGGAGAGTATTATGCTGAGCAAAATAAGTCAATCAAAGAAAGTAAATTATCATATGATCTCTCTGATATGAGGAATCTGAGAGGAAGGGTGGAGGGGTTTGTGGGGGGCAGAGAGGGAAAAAAATGAAACAGGATGGGACCTGGGAGGGAGACAAACCATAAGAGACTCTTAATCTCAGGAAACAAACTGAGGGTTGCTGGGGAGTGGGGGCAGGAAGGGAAAGGGTGGCTGGGTTATGGACTCTGGAGAAGGTAAGTGCTATGGTGAGTGCTGTGAACTGTGTAAGCCTGATGATTCACAGACCTGAAGCCCCTGAAGCAAATAATACATTATATGTTAATTAAAAAAAAAAAAAAAAAGAGCCAAGCTATCTGAAACCAAATGGGGATTCCCCCGCACCCCCTCCCTCCCCTCCCCGTTCCCATCCCTAACAATTTAAAAAGTCAATTTCAGAAGTACAGTGAGCTACTCTCCTCACCTCAAAAGATTTCCCAGAGGAAAAGTGATTTGCTGGCAGGGGCTGGGGGTTGGACAGCCTGCTTGGGTAAAGGGAGGAGCAGGAGCCCCTAGGCTTCTATAGATGCTCAGCACTTGGGTGGGAAGTACCGACCTGCCAGACAGCACAGAGCCCTCATATGTGCACAGAGATGGCTGCTGAACAAGATGGAGTGGAGGAGAGAACAGCAGTCGTGATGGCCCCAGCTTTGCCACTGCTGGGTTCTGGCTTGCCTTATCCCTGCTCGCCCGACTGGGTGCTTGCTGGGAGTCACTGCGATAGTACCATCCCATGGAGGAGGGGCAGCACCTTTTGGAAAGAGAACTTTGAACTGGATTGTGATTGAATTCTTGGATTAGACTAACATTTTTATTGGATTAGACTGGCCTTTGCTGGATTGGACTGAATTCAGTGTTCCTGCTGCCAAGTGGGAATGAGAGCTCATTAAAGAAAGTACATGCAATTATTATTATTTTTTAAGTGCATTTGTACTCTCCCAGGCCCCACTTTAATTTGGCCGGGAGCCCTGCCCTTGAGTGTGAGCCCTGAGGAGAGCCAAGCAGACTCCGGCGCTTGGACAAATAGGGTTTGTGGCTGGAACAACAAGGCCTGGGGTAAATTACCAAGATGTGGGGCAATGGTTGAGTGGCAGTGCCTGTCTACACGAGAGGCCAGCTGTATGCTCCTGGCCACAGACTGAGAAGGAACGAAACGTCAGCACTTCGACTACATTTTTGATATGCCTTACTGGGTATAGCCATTGTGAACACCATCTAGTATCACAGTTTGCTGGTGGTTGTTGTAGAAACGATGTGTGTGTGTGTGTGTGTGTGTGTGTGTGTGTGTGTATACATGTGTGCACAAAGGGAGGCCTGAGAGCAGGCTCTATGACCAGACAGATCTGGATTGAGACCCAAGGCTGTCCTCTGCGGAGGGGAAGACCCCCTCACCAGCAGTGTCAGCTTAGGAATTCTTAACCTTCCCAAGGGTTTCTTGTCTGCAAAGTGATGACGATCCCAGCAACCTCACAGGACCGCTGTGAGACCCCAGACTGCAGTGATGACGTACTCACGTCACCTCACAGTTCCTGCCGCACGGTTCTGTCCCACCCCATGCGAATCATTCTCTGCTCCAACACCTCCCGATCCTACATCCAGCCTCTGCACAGACCCACATCCCTGGGAGGCTGACTCTGGGGGCTGCTGCCAGCCTCCTCGCGCAGGGAAGGCTCTGGCCAAGAAGAGAGCTCCAGCGGAGAAAGGCCTGGGCATCACTTCTTGTTGTCCCTCCCTTCAGTATCCTGACTCCATCTACATCTGGGCCCCTTGGTGCCTCACCTCCCACTGTGACCTGGTTCCCTTCTTTAACCTTTTGGGGCTCTGTAGTAACAGCTGCCCCTGGGGCTACTGTGGGACGGGGGACTTCGGCCTTTTTTAGGTCTCCATTTACCCTGCCCTAGAGATCTGTGAGTGGTCCCCTAATCAAGTCTTGCCATGTGGACATCAGGAAGGGTTCTTTTTCCTACCTAACCCTGGGTGATACACCCCTGAATTATTGCTTAACTGGTGTTTTCTCAAAGAAAAACACACTGCCTGGGTGGCTCAGTTGGTTGAGCCGCTGCCTTCAGCTCGGGTCATGATCCCAGGGTCCTGGGATCGAGTCCCACATCGGGGTCCTTGCTCCGCAGGGAGCCTGCTTCTCCCTCTGCCTTTGCCTGCCTCTCTGTCTGCCTGTGCTTGCTCGCTCGCTCTCCCTCTGTCTCTGGCAAATAAATAAATAAAATCTTAAAAAAAAAAATCTAGATGATTTGCTTTATGGGAATTTTGTCTCCATGTCATTGCAGACTCGATATGCTGGTTCTAAACTTATATACACATTGTAAACTGTAACACTCTAAACTGTAATACACATTGATATAAGACACTTTTAAAATAAAAGTGCCCACCACGTACCCCCTAAAGTCACCTCTGGTGTCTCCGTGACCTGTCAAGGCCATTTGGGAAGGACTGAGTTGCTCTGTGGTAAAGCTCGTAGCTCGGAACACACACTTCCGGTCTGAATGCCGTCCTTAAAATTAGGACCCACACGGTCACAGGGCGGCCACTCCAGACGTGTGGCCAAGGCACACCATGCAGGAACATGTTCCTTCTGAAACTCTCTACACTTTTCTCATAAAATACGACATATTATCCTGTTGCTAATAAAGAATGAATGCCCCCTGTTGTGACAGCTCTCTTCACAAGAAACGTCTACTCTCCCCCGCAGAAAGGGCAAAGAGTTCATTCTGAAGAAGAAATTATCTGCAATCACCCCCAGTGCAAACATAAAGTCTTTCTGAAGTCCATCTTCAAATTACAGGTAGTTTAAAAATAAATCTGGTGGAATCTTGCTGGGATTTTCATACCAAGAGGATGACTAGCTAAGACAGAAGATATCACTCTTCGTTTAAAAAAACAAAAACTAAAACAAAAAACCCACTCTTCGTTTAAAAACAAAAAACAAACCAAACCAGAATATGCCCCGACTGCTCGGTTCAACCTCTTAAGCACCCTCTCAGCTTCCTCTGTTCCAGGTTTACCCACCACACCTTCCAGCCACATACACACAGCCCTGCTCTCACTCCCACGCGTGTTTGCACATGCGCATGCGCGCTGGCACCCCCACCCCACCTGCGGCTCCCAGCAGCAGTGTCCCATAGCCGATCAGCTCCCTGCCATCTAGCGTCGGGGAGCTCACTGCTTTCTGTACAAACTGCCTCCGGAACAAAGCAAGTTGGCCTGTGAGAGGATTTTGCCACATCTGCCAGAACAGTGCTGCTGAGGATCAAGCAAGACCGATGATAAAACTTATTTTTTTAAAAATTCTTTTTACTTTTTCAGTTACTGCAGGCGAGGAGCTGAACTGAGATGTGTAAAGGGGTGCACTGTTGGGTGCCCTAGAACTTCAGCTTGGTTATGGGAATGGGAGGGAGAGAAAATGACTTTAAGAAATACACTTTGGTCATTGAGAGGTTTTTTTTGGAGGCAAGCCTGTGTTGTGTCCCAATGCCAGTAAGTCCTATTCTCTGCAGAGGGGAAGACAGCTATATGGATGTGCTGAAACAACAGAGAACCACAGGAAACTTCTATAAGCCCCATGTCAGTAGAGCTTCCTCTGGCCCCGCCCTATGGAGGTCGGAAGATTGCAGACCCACAAGTCCGCATTGAAGACCTAGGTCCCATGTCCTCCACAGATCTCTGCAAATTCTCAGCATTTTCTACCAGACTCTCTGCCTGCCCCCAGATCCTTCCTTCTCTGGAATCCGGGGGTGGGGTTACATTCACCCCTAGGCAGTCCAGATACAAAATATCAGCCTGCTCCCTGGTTTCCATAAAATAATCCACTCTTATAGGTGCAGCTCTCCACCACATAACACCATCAATTTACACCCCTCTTCCCTCCAATGGGCCAGCATAAGGTAGAGGTATTTTGCAAAAAGGCCCCGACTGATTATTTCAATGGGGAACCTTTAATCAATTGATGCTGATGCTCCAAAAGACATACTGATTTTTCACACACATAAAAATCCTGATACGTAAGAGGAATCCCTAGTTATACGTAAGGTGAAAAGGATTGATTTCTTATTTAAAACACCGGTCATTTATTTCAATAACTAAAGCAGCACCAAAAATACCCTCAGATGTTCCTGTGTACTGTGAGTTTCTCCAGCAAAGCACAGTGCAGAAGGATCTTCTCTGAGGGCAAAATGCAGCAAAAGAACAAAAATAAGCCAGCACAACAGAGATGCCATGGACTGAATGTTTGTGTCCCCCAAAATTTTTATGTTGAAGCCCAAATGTGAAAGTATTGGGAGGTACTGGGAGGTAATGAGGTCGTGAGGGTGAGCCCCCAGGATGGGGGAAGTGTTCTTACAGGAAGGGGAAGAAAGCTTCCCTGTTCTCTCTCCACCAAGGGGGATGCACTGAGAAGGTGGCCATCCACAGACTGGGAAGTGGGCCCTCACCAAGGACCAGATCCACCGGCACTGTGATCCTGGACCTCTCAGCCTCTAGAACTGTGAGAGAGACGTATTTGTTGCTTATGCCCTCAGCCTACTTATTGGAGTTGCCGAAGCTGCAAATTGAGACAAGTAGCAACAAAAATGGATGCTACAGCGGGGTCTTTTCAGTATGAGAGTGAGAGATGAAGTTACAAAAAACCAGAGTGGCCATCTTTTGTAGTTCACCTCTCAGGCTTGCTGAGAAAAGCCAAGGGGCTGGAGACATAAATGGGAAGAGTAGCTTCCCCACACTGGCCAACACTTAACGTGGGCCAGGCTTGGGGCTCAGCTTTGTTTTAAAATTTAATTCTATTTCTACCAAAGATTACTTAACATATTAACATACATATGTTTTAAAAAGCCAGATAGCACTATAACGGTAGTGAGGAAAAGAGCTTTTGCCTTCCCATGCTTCCTACCCCAAGATCCAACTCTTTGGCAAACAGGTTTTGTGTTTACCTCCATTTGTCTGAGCAAAAGGCTTATACTATTGTGTTGATTTTTCCATTTTAGACATAATCCCCTGCCTTCCTGCTATGGGTGATGAGGGTTTTAGCACACACACCTTCACCTTATCTACTTTCCCTCCTACGTCCTCCCCATGTAATCATATCACAGTTTTTGTTAAATAAATATTCCATGAATATATTATTTTTACTAAGTAAACATTGGTCAAGCTGCTCCAGGAAAGTATTACATTTCCTTTCATATATGACTTTTTGTTTTCCCTGGACTTAATAATTGGCTTTTTTTCCCCCCACTAGTAGAATTTCAAGTATCCATCACTAATTCTCTCCTACAAACTCTCCAGAAGGGAGAAGGGATGTAAAATTCCTACAAACTCTCCAGAAGGGAGAAGGGATGTAAAATTCCCTTCAATATATTGAAATGCATTGGTTCCATCTGTGTTTTGGAGCTGTCCTTCCTCCCGTGCCAGTCTGGGCTGGTGGCTTCCACCCTTGCTTCCCAGTGGCCATCCTCGGGCTTCACTCACCAAACCTTTAATTCCCTCTGCCTTTCTCTTGTGTTGAATCCATTTTCTCAATCATACACTTCCTCTTTCTTTGCTAATCCCCTTATTTGATGTCTCTCTTCTGGTATATAGAGACTACCCATTGTTGCTTGACTGGGTGTAGTCCCCCTTTATCCGTAGTTTTGTCTTTTGTGGTTACAGTTGTCCACGGTCAACTGCAGCCCAGAAGCAGATGCTCCTCCTGACATATTGTCAGGTCAGTAGGAGCCCGATGTTGTCACAGTGCCTATGTCAGTCACGTCCCTTCATCTCAGCAAGTAGGCACTTATCTCACATTATTATAAGAAGAAGAAGGGAGAGCAAAACTCAATAAGCTATTCTGAGAGAGGGAGAGACCATATTCATGTAACTTTTATTACAATAGATGGTTATAATCTATTTTATTATTGTTGTCATTCTCTTACCGTGCCTACTTTATAAATTAAGCCTCCTCATAGGTATGTATGTATAGGAAAACAACATAGCACATATAGGGTTTGGTGTTATTGACAATTTCAGGTGTCCACTGGCGGGGGGTTCTTAGAATGTATCCCCTTCAGATCGGGGGGACTACTGTATAGAGTTCTACACCAGAAATATGTTTTCCTCAACATTTTGAAAGTCTTGTTTTCTTATCTTCTAGATTCCAATTTTGCTGAGATGACTGATGTCACTCTGACCCTTAGCCCTTCGAATGTGATCTGCTTTTCTTGCCCTAACTATGCCCTGACTGTGTCAGAGGGGTTTCTTTAGGATCTGGGCTTCATCCCTGAAATATTTAAATTTCATGAAAATATGCTTTGGCTGGACCCCTTTCTCCCTTCTAAAAAAATTTAGGGTGCTAGGCACTTTCTGGGCCTACTCAATGTGAAGAATCATATTCTTAGTTCTGGGATTTTTGAAAATATTTTTTCTTCTGACAATTTTCTCTCTTTTTTGTGTGTGTATCGGGGGGGGGGGGGGTTGTTTTGTTGTTGCTGTCCTCCATGGAATACTTTTTATTTTCTCTTGGACCTCTAGTATTATCATACTTCCTGAGAGATGACCTTGGCCATAGACCATCCTCTATTTCATCTTATTTGTCATGTGTTTGTTTTTCCATATCCCTATTGTTGTCTGAACACTCTCTGTCTTATGGATGATGTGACTTCTCTTTTAGGATAGGGCATTATCTTCCTTTATTCCATTCCTTCTCTTGTTTATTTTGATATCTGCTTTCCATGTTGATGGTATTTCTTGTGATTTTTGCCTGTCCCTTTAGGACAGTGACATTGAAGGTTGGCTGCAAACTCTAAGTGGGAATGGGCTTGCTACCTGGGGTTCCACTGAGGATGATCAGGTAGCCCTGCTGTTCCTTTAGAAGATTCTCCCACATTCAGCATTTTTGTTTTTTCTCTGCTTTTTGGCTGGGGAGTGTCTGCTGGCAACCAGCATTCTGGGAGCCTACTTGGGATAGAGGACCGAAGTGGGGATAACACCTCATAATTTCACGTCCTGTCATATCTGTCTGGGCCTCACTTCCTCCCAGCTGTGCCTGGCATCTCCAAACCAGGAGCTACCCTGGGTTGGTTTCTCTAAAATGAAAACTCCAGGCTTTTGCTGGCGTGGGGAAGGGCACGGGCTCAGGTGGTGCGGGGCAGGGAATTTACTGGCCTTCAGACAGATGAATCGACTGTCTTCCTCAGCCTTAACACTTACTCTTACTTTCAGAGATATCTAGTCTTTGATTCCTGAGTTTTTCCAGGTGTCTGCTTCATGAATGGGCACGTTTCTTGTTGGCATCCCCCTGTGCACGCTTTTAACAGCAGAGAAAGCTGAGCACTAATTAGGTTTTCCTTCTCTTAGTCATGCTGGGTGGATGTCCTTTTTATTACTTGGATATGAGTCTTGGTACCCTGTTTTTGTGCATTATCTCTCAGACCCATCCTCGCTATTCTGAGAGCTTGGTACTATTATCAACACCACTTAGAGAGGGGAATGAAGCCTTCGAGCAGGTAGGTGATCCGTTAGGGCCACAGTTGTGGTGTGAACCCAAGCCATCTGACCCCAGAACTCTTGCCCGGAGCCACCATATTAAGCAGCCTTGGGGTGGGGGTGGGGGATTGACACAGAAGCAGAAGATGGGGGACAAGTTGTGAGAGAAGAGTGACCCTGTAATGGGGTCCCAGTTCCTTCTGTTTCCTGCATGACAGGCCAATAAGTCGAGAGGCAAGATGCTGGGACAAGGAAAGAGACTTAATTTGGAAAGCCAGGAAGCCCAGGAGACGGCAGACTGCTATCCCAATGGTCTGTTTCCCCTAGCTTGAGGTTTGAGCTTCTTTTATGTTAGCAAGGGGAGGCGATGGGGCAGGAGAGGGCGTGGGGAGTCAAAAGGTGACTGACATCTGTAGACATCCCAGGAAGCTCACACAACCTCTTCATCCTCGGTCAGTTGATCTTTTTGTGTGTAGGAATCTGGTCACAATGTTTCTGTAAATCTTAAACATGGTGGAGTCATTTCTGTACATACTTCCTTAACTCCTCAGGCAAGGTATGTTTTTGGTAAAAAGCAGTTTCTGCCAACTTTAGCTGTAACGTGCCTGCAAGCTGGGCTAAGAGGGTGTTTCTAATCTACAGGTTACAGCAGCAAGAGAGAGGGAAGCAGTATGGAGTCAGACACGGTAAGTTTCTCCCTGTTAAAATCCCGGAAACTCCTCTGAATATCTGCCATTGGCTAGTCTTCCATTGAGTCTTGTGGTGAAAATCTATTACACAGAAGTTTTAGATGCTGGGAGCAGTGCCTCTGGGGAAGAGCTGTGGTTGGTGAAGGCAGCAAACCTTGTGTCCAGCCCAGGTACTTCACAGGGTATCTGGGTTCAAACACGATTCGAAAAAGGAAGCATTCTGAGAGCGCTTTGTTCTAAGGGGTTTTCAAACATTCTTTTAATCAAACACCGTTATAATCATCTGAGAGACTTTAAAAATCTGGAGGCTCAGTGTCCTCCATCCCCAGAGCAATTAAGTCAGAATCCCTAGGAGTGTGACTCAGGACTAGAGTTTGTGAAGCTCTCCGGGGATTCCAATGTGCAGTGAGTTGAGAACCAGTACTGTAGACCATCACTTTGCAAGCTGGAAAGTGCACCTGAATCACCTGGAGATCTTGTTAAAAAGCTGATTCTGATTCACTAGGTATATCCAGCTCCCACGGGCTGCTGCGGGTCCTGGGATCACAGTGCATGTATTGAGGTCGTTCATGATGCTGGGCAGGTACAACAGCAGGGAAGTGCTAGTCTGGAAGGCAGCATCTAAGGTTGGCATTAAGGTATGAATTTCAACTTCATGATTAATTTCTTTTTTGTAATTAATACAAAAATTTATGGGGGTGCATGGGTGGCTCAGTCACTTAAATGTCCGACTCCTGATTTCAGCTCAAGTCACGATCAGGGTTGTGACATCCAGCCCCACATTGGGCTCGGGGTTGGGCGTGGAGCCTGCTTAAGATTTTCACTCTCTCACTCTCCTTCTGCCCCTCCTTCCTCTCTAAAACAGTTTTATGCATTGCAGAAAGGGATATGAATTCTGTAACACAGTTCTAAACAATGTACGGAGAATATTAATTAGCAAAGGCTTTTTATGCTTTACAAAGTACAGGTGTTACTGAAGACGTCATAAAGGAGGAGGGGTGATTTACATGTTACATTAGACTTACAACCTAAATGACCAGTTGAGCACTGGGTCTCCCCATCTCAGAACACCCAGGGGCTACCACACCTCTCTGTGACTTCCTGTTCACTCGATTCCTCCGTGGTTTTCCTGCTGATTCTCCTTCAAGATTAACACAAAAATCCCTCCCCTTGAATAAAAAAGAATAGTCTACTATCTGCCCAGAAAGCACCTACATGAATGCTCCAAACATAGATGTTCCCAAAGACAGTACTGTTTCTTACAGGAATTCTGATATGTTAAATAACTCCTACTTTATTAGACTATGAGGAGAAACCTTGGTTTACAAAATAATTATGTTTTTGTGCATTTCTATGTGATGGTTAAAGAATTCCAAGTGTTCCCCAAGGGGTCCAAGCATTCAGGAAATTTCTGAGGTGTTAAAATGGGACTTACTTGTTATCTCCTTCCTCCCATCCCCACCGGGCCTCTCATAGTCTCTTGGCTTTTCTCCACCAGCAGACATGGGTATCACATAGCAAAGAGAAAGAATAGTTCAAGAGGAGAGCTGTACTATCCTTATTTTATAAATTGGGTTTAATAATTCATCTAAAAGAGAATTTTTAGCAACAAGGTTTGCATATAAAAAGGGAACATGTCTTCCCTAAATAGGCATCTGTTAATCTTGCTGCAATGCTAAGTGGGGAGAAAAAAGACCAGTCGGGTCCAAGTGTCTCTCTCAAATTTGCTAAAGACACATGGTCTCCAACCCATTAGGCAAAAGTGATTTGAGAGCAAGCTTTGCAAGGGAAGGAATTTAAACCACACCCTAAAAGCTTCCTCTTTGTCACTGCAGAAATCCACCTAGAGGTCATTGCAACAAACACATATATTACAAAATCATCTGCAGTCTGTAGGTCTGTTCATTTCCTGGTCATAAAACACCACCTGTCCAGACCCCCTACTATTGTCTCAAACACCAAACCCATGGCATCTTGTAAGTCAGATGGTGTTGGGTTTGAGGGTCTGCAGGTCTCCACACGCACACACAAAGCTGTTCAGAATGTCAAGAAAATCAGTCATTCACACAGCTGTGCTGCTCATGCGTGACAAGCTGACTTTAAATATTTGTCACTCCAACTTGCTGATAGGGGGGAGGGGGAGCTGGTAGAATGAAAGGGGAGGAAAATGAACAGAAACCTCTAATTGCCCAGGTTTGCTGCCTTGAATATTTCTGCAGTTGCTCTGTGCTCCGCGGCAGGCAGCACCTTCAGTGTTTTCAGACCAGACAATGGGGAAGTTGCCAGGGAGTGAAGGCCCAGCAAAAGCAGCAATTAATACTTCCTTTTTCAGTTTGTAGACAGCATCTGTCTCCCTGTCTTAGAAAAAACTGTTTGAGAATTAACTTTCCTTGTTTCTTTTCCTAAAATGTCCCTATTTTACCATATCTAGAGACCCATTCAGTCAGGAAGCTTATGAATAAACTAAATTTCCCAAATGTTTTAAAAATCTGCAATAATATAAAGTCTTTCTCTTGAAATCCAGCATATTCCAACAACATTACGTAAGTTGTTGTTTTTTTTTTTTTAAAGGATTTCATTTGTTAATAAAGATTCTCTTGAGCAATGACACTCAGAATGGGGAAAACAAAATGGATACATTCATCCTACCTAGAGGTGTGTGGACTGAGCCCATCTTTCTGGCATGCTGTCTTTGACCTGGCAACTTCATTGCTAGCTATCTGTCCTAAGGGAACAGTCAAGGGTATCAAAGATTACTGCACACTGATGTTCACCATTTATAATAGCAAAACTAAGTGTAAAAAGAAATAAGACTAGCAATTAAATTATTACAAAATCATACAATGAAATACTGTGCAGTCATTAAAAAGAATTGTAGAAGAATAGTTGATGGGGAAATGTTCATTGTGAATTGTTGAATTTCAAAAAGCATAAAACAGAATGTACATTATGATACTGTTTTGAACTCTAATAAATCCATTTTAATTTATTATAACATGTATGCATAGAAAAACGACGGGAAGGATTTTCAACAACATATAGTGTAGGGGGCGCTGAGATTATGGGGGACTTCTTGTTTCTTCTTTGTGTTTTCCTATATTTTCCCAAGAGAGGGCATCACTAAGAGGAAAAGAATAAGTCAAGAACCGTGAATCAAACGTATTAAACTATATGTATTATTACAGAGTAAAAGATGCTACCAATCGGTTTAAAATGATGGTCACCTTTATTGATGAAGTGTTGACAGATTCCACTTTTCCAAGCCAAAGTCAGTTACTTCGATGCTTTCTGTGCCTTAGTGAGCAGCCCCTGGGTTTTAGATGAACTAAAACAGTGTTTTTGATGGAGGGAAGTGAAAAGGGTCCCTTACCCTATGACTTCATAACAAAAGTCTAAGGGCTCCTGCGATTAAAACATAAGGAGTGGTGGTTAAGATGTGGATTCCGGGGGCACCTGGGTGGCTCAGCGGATTAAAGCATCTGCCTCCCGCTCAGGTCATGATCCCAGGGTCCTGGGATCGAGCCCCGCATTGGGCTCTCTGCTCAGCAGGGAGCCTGCTTCCTCCACTCTGCCTACTTGTGATATCAGTCAAATGAATAAATAAAATCTTTAAAAAAAAAAAAAAGACGTGGATTCCGAAATCACGCTGAATTCAAAGTTCCTTGGCTTAACCTCTCTGTGCCCCCCTTCCTCTGTGCCCCCCTTCCTCTCCTGGAAACGGAAGGTGACAACAGCACCTACTTTCCCGGGTCGTCGCACAACCTGAGCGCCTCCGAGGAAGTATGAGAGCGGCGCCCTGGCACAGAGGAAACACTCCGTGAACGCTGTGAAAGTCCCGCCTTGCGTCTGGCAGAACCGCCCGGAAACCCCGCGCGCTTTGCGAGCCAAGGCACCCTAGACCCCAAGAACAGTGCTCGCACCCAAACGCCTGCTGGAGACCCAGTTCGAAGCGGAGACAATGCGCGCGCGCACGCACGCACCCGCTCCCCGACTCTCAGGAGCGCGCGCCCCCGCCCCTGCGCGCGTGCGCGCATCTCTGGTCTGTCAGTCCCCCGAGACCTGCCGGTCGGACCCGAGCGAGTTTCTCCCCCCCCTGCTCTAGTATTTCTTGCCGTCACCAAACACCCGGCAGCGGGCAGACTGAAAAGGAAAAATAAATTAACTGTAAAGAAATAACACAGACGTTTCCACATTCTGCCCCTAAAACGGACTCTGGATTCCCAAGCGCTCTCACAGGGTCACCACCGGGCCTGGAAAAAAGCCAGAAAAGATGGTCGGAGAAGAGCAAGGTGGGCAAGGAGCCGCATGGGTTAGCGAAGGAGTAGGGGAGACGAAAGCGCCCTCCCTGAACTGCTCCCTCCCAGCCCCCGCCGGTGATTCCCGCCCCCGCAGGACGGCCACGGAACCGGCGGGGGCCGGGGCCAGTGCGGGGCGGTCCCTGCGCAGCCAAGGTCAGGGCTTCCGGCTGGTGCTCGCAACTGGAGGCAGCACGCCTGCCCGCGACCTGCTCGAGCCGCGGCTGCCTCTAAGGACGAGGCTCCGCTCCTCTTGGTGGTACCCGGGTGCTCCTTTTCGAAAACTGCCTCACGGGGCAGCAGAGTCAGGTCAGGGTCAAATCCTTGGTCCAGGTCTCTCCCACGTAATTCAAGAAGGCATTTTGGGAAAAAAACTGAATTCACTTTTGAGAACACTTACACGGCGAACTGAAAATCATTTTGTTTTTGTGAGAATATCAGGCACAAAAATCACAAAAATTTTATATGGGCTCAAGATTCCTTTCTCTCCTCAACCCTGAGGTTTTCAAAGTGAAAAGAAACTCTCTTATCTATCCTATGGAATGCATATTAAAACCCTGAGTGCAAAAATTCCATTGGAATTTTAGTTGTCTGTCAGATGACCTTGACCAACTGCACAAACTTTGAAGGGCATGAAGACAAAAGTAAAATGATCAAGTAAGAATGTTAAAAGCCCACTAAGTATCTTGTAGCTGTTGGTACTGTATTATAAATCATATTTTTAACCTTTTTTTTTTTTTTTAATCTGTACGTTATTGTCTTACAGATAGTGAGATTTCCCTTTGGAGCTGATCTGACCTCACCCCCCTTTTGGCAAAGCTTTTATTTGCATTTCCCTTGTGCACCCAACAAGTCTGTATATTAACAACATGCTTTATTTTTGGCACAACTGCCTCATTAATTATGTCAGCAGAGAGCTGGCATCAGGAGTCTGACAATTCCTGTTTCCTCTCTGCTGGCATTGTTGCTTCTGAACTACCAACCTACCATCAGCAGGCTTCATTTTCCCTCTGCCTTTCCACCAGACTCCACACTCCTGTGCTCCAGTCTCCCCACCTCCCGATTCTGCAAAGAACAGAACATGAGGTCCTGCAAGAATGAACTCTATCTACTAGTTTGGTTATTATTTGGCTTGAAAGAGATTTTTCTGGGCCTACATCCCAGATCCTTCTGGACCCTTGGATGACCTTTTGGTGATGATGATGATGATAATGATGGTAGTGGTGGTGATAACAGTGGTTATCACTTATTAAGTATTTACTACATATTCAGTGCTTTAAAAAAAAAGGTAGATTATGTCATTTGATTCCTAAAACAGCCTTAGAGGCAGCTATGATTAATAACCATTTAACAGATGAGAAAGCTGAGGCTCAGTGAGTTAAGGTCATATGGCCAGGATTGGCAGGGTTGAGGGTGGACTTTGATATTTCTGCTGTTGCTATGCCATGAGGCAGTCCCCTCTCTCACAATACACAACAATGTTGGCAAAGGTAGCTGGAGACTCAGAGGTGTGAAAATTGGAAAACCACTTCAAAAAGTTAAATAGAAGATAATGTGGCCTAACAAAAGTTCAGGAAAGCCATCTCTGAGAGCATGGATTTGGCAGATACAGCCCAGGAAATATCATTGTCTAAAACACAAAACACAAAACTGTTTTTTTGTTTTGTTTTGTTTTGTTTTTGTTGTTGTTGTTTTCAGTTTCTGAAGATTCCGTAGATGTCTGACATTCTGGCCAGTAATTTCCCCTTGAAGCCTTGCCCAGTGACTAGTAAGTAGGGCATAAGTGTTTTTTTCACAGATAATACTTCTGATTTTAGTATTATACCATCATTCAGGCCATCATGATCCCTTTCCTGCCACATCTGGCATCTTGATTGACATCCCAGGTAAAGCCCGTAGAGGACTGATGGTTTGTGTCCACCGTTCCCAGGCCCTGCAGTGTCTGCCTTATTAAAACAACTCAATGGTCATGAGGAGTTCCTTGAATATGAGGGTGCAGCCGTTCCTCAAAAACATTTATAAAGGATCAACTTTATATCAGGCACTAAGCTGAGGTGCTGCAGATGAGTAAATGTGGTCTCCATTCTACTTTTACTTAAAATTAGGGTTTTAAACAAATCAGAACAGCTGATTCAAGGGGCAGGTAGAAACCAAGGTTGAGGACAGTTCATATCATGCTAGAGAAAGCAGACAACAGGAAGGATCCAAGTGCATTCCTGGGAGAGAAGGAGGCTCTAAGGACTGGCTTTGTCACCAATTACTAAAGATGAAGGACCCCTCGAAAGTAGATAGGATGGGTGCCTGGTCCATACCACAGGTGAAGGCAAATGGCTTATCATCAATTACCTTGTTTTTTTCAAATTACAAAAATTTGATATGTTCCATTTGAAAACTTCAAACCCTAAAGAAGTAAAATACCTTCGCATTGCCCTCTCACTATCCTCTGCCCTACGCGCTCACTGTCTAGAGATAACTACCTTGAACAGTGTTGAATCAAAGGAAACTGGTGCTTCTTTCCTGAACATGACAGAGAAAAGGATCCCAAAGAAGACGGCCCAAAGGAAAAGAGACCACAGACCTTATGGAGTCCCAGCTTGCCGGTTTACAAGAGCCTCCATGGGGTGACTCATTTGTGCCTTATCCTTGACTTATGCTATCTGCTTTGGAAGAAAAGCTCAAGATAGGTAATATTGGTCTGTTACACGGAATCTAGGACTCCATGGCAGTCACCAAGCAAATGACCATTCCATCCTCTGGATAAGGCGTTAACAGGTTCTGGTCAAATGCCAGATGAGTCCATCTGGTTGCTGCCACAGTGACGCCTTAGCCAATGTTAACGTCTTTATGTTAAATTAACTTATCACGTTATTAATGCACAGAACCTGGGAGAATGGAACAGGTGTGTTTTAAGGCAGGGAGGAGAAACTTGGGTTGGTGAATCAGTGCCTGGGGCGGAACATTGTAATAGGGATTTTGGGCAGCTGGAACTCTGGAAGGAATTTGAAAGGGTACGTCGGGGCCGTAGCTCTGGGGTGGGGTATGTCCAGGGGATAAGCATTACACACTTGACAATTTTGCTTTGGAGCAGGCAGTAATCTATAGAGTATAAAGTTAGATTTGGGTTGATTTTGATTCCTTTATATCAGCACAGACTTGTCAAAGGCCTCTCCCTCCATACACCCAGTTTCAGAACTTGGGCCATGAAGGAGTTTGGACGGAACTTGAAGGTTGAGTAGTGAGGAGGAGTGGCCAGCCCCACGGCCAGCAGGCCCTCCGATATCCATTCTCCCTCACGTGGTTCATCGCAGGAGACTGCCTGGCCCAGCTTCCTTTGTTCAGTAAGGCCCTGTGACTAGATTCTGTCCTGGGGTGATGAGTGGGAGTGGTGTGTCCAGTGTCTGCAATGCCCTCTCTTTTAGGCTGGCTTCCCCAGAAATACATGCTGACAAGATTCCAGTGCAAGTTTATCTGAGAAGGTGATTCCAAAAAGCATAAGTAGGGGAGTGGGGAAAGTGTGTCAGTCTGGATTTTCTGAAAAAAAGGTGCCAAGGTGGAATTAGACACACCAGGATTTTATAGGGGAAACATGTATGTGAGGGACAATGTGGACAGAGCCAGATGAGGCAGGGAGAGCTGGCAGACCACAGGCAAAGGTGAATCCGACCCTAAGTGAAGAGGGAAAGCCTTTGACTGCCTGCCAGTCTAAGGAAGAGTAGCAAAGCTAGGAGAGTCTCAGTTCTCCTGGAAACTACCTGCTTTGGAGTCCTTGTGACAGCCATTGACTGGAGCAGCCCATGGGAAGCAGGCCTCGAACAAACAGCTGCTGGCTTCAGAGCATGGCAGCCAGCCTTAGTCAGCTAGGTGTATTCTCCGTCCACCACAGGAAACTTGAAGCTGGGAGGGAAGTGGCGTTAAGAACGCACTGGTGAGGGGCGCCTGGGTGTCTCAGTGGGTTATGCCTCTACCTTCAGCTCAGGTTATGGTCTCAGAGTCCCGGGATCGAGCCTCCACATCGGGCTCTCTGCTCAGTGGGGAGCCTGCTTCCCCCTCTCTCTCTGCTTGCCTCTCTGCCTACTTGGGATCTCTCTCTCTGTCAAATAAATAAAATCTTAAAAAAAAACACACACACACAGTGGTGAGCAACTAGGGGCAACTGAGGCACAATATGCTGGGGCCCTCTAGCAGGCTAGGTACCCCGCCCAACCTGAGGGGCACGGAGTGGGACTACACCGCCAACCTCTTGAAACTGCTGATTGGTTGGCCCTCACTACAGGAGCGAAACTGGCGTGGCAACCAGCGCAGGTTCAACACAAAGCATAAATGTGCTAGAGACACTTTTTAAACTTCGTTTTGAGAAAGCATTTCCATTTGCTCCTGCATGGAATCTTTCCACCAGAGTTGCTAACAAACTGAACATATAACTGATTGGCGTTATGCTTCCTCTTTCTTCACACTCCTCGCCTCCCTCCCCACTCAGTTCTGCGGGAGAATTACAAAAGCGTGAAATGCCCCCAGAGTGAGGAACACAGGGGATTCTGGGAAAAAACAGATAGAACAATCCACCCCTCCCCACTCTAAGGTCACACTACCTATCAAGTCCCTGTTTATAACCATTTGTCTTTTTTACAACTCTGTGTGGAAACTTATGGGCAGGAAAACAAAACAAATCAAAAAGACTGGAAAAAATTATACTGTACTAAGCTGGTGGAATTATGGATAATTTTTCTTTGAGTCCATAATGAAATGTTGATTTTTACCTCTTTAATGAAAATGTTTATAGTAGGCTAATTTTTCCAACCTTTCTGTATGTTTAAGTGTTTCCATAATAGAAATTATAAGTTTCAAAACAATTATTCCTCTTACTTTTCCCATTTTTGCTACCTTAATGTCCTCTGCTTCCTGGTCTTCCCTTCACTGTCCCACTCTCCCTGCCATCAAAAAACAAGATACCATTAGCTCCAGATCCTTGGTGTTTCATGTGACCTTGGGTAGGTGGCAAGCTTTCGTTATTCGTGGCTGAGAAGTTCACTGAATCTGAGGGGTGATGGTGGTGGGGTCTCACCTGAGGGGAAGGTGGCAGATGAAATTTGGTCTGAGTTTATAGTCAGTCTTCTGAAGAAATGTCTTCTCCTGCAGCAAAACCAACTAGCTAGTCATTAAGTCCGTGTCCTCTTCTCCCAGTGAAAAATAGTAGGGCCATATTTCCCAGATTCCTTTGCAATTCATAAATACCTGTGTGACAGTGGCAGTCCAGGGAATAGGAGTAGGAGTGATGGCACCATTTCCAGAGCTCAAGATGCCAGGAGCGTGGGTCTCTCCCTAATCACCACGTGGAGGGGAGCTTCCCACCTAGCAGGAATACCCATTCTGGACTTCACTTGGCAGAGAAAATAGCTTTCAATTGTGTTAAGCCATGGAGATGTTTGTTTGTTACAGCAGTGAGCCTACCACAACTAATACACTGTTAGTCTTTCGAGTCTGCCAAGCTGGCTCTAAATCCATGGAGTCCAAGGTGAATTTGACTGCAGAGAGCTGTGGAGCTCCACTTTTCTAAGGACCGGCAACCTGGACTCTTTTACAATCACAATAAAATGGGGAGGTAGACCCCTTGTTGTCCCCAATTTCAAAATGTCTTCTAGATTACAGTAACTTTCCCCAGTGGAAAGTTTCCCCCAGGTATTCCCCTAGTAAATATCAGATTCACACATAGGCGATCTAATTCCAGGGCCGGAACAAAACTCTCGGGATTCAAAATGCTGAGATTTGCACCAGAATGAAATAATCTGTGACTGCCGGGCTCTTGATGCTGGCCTTGTGATGGCCTGTACTTGGTCATTGCCTCCTCCCCCTCACGGTGCTCCCATTCTGCTCTTGACATCCAGACTCCTCCTGTTGATGGCTCCAGCTCTGGAAATGTACAGCCTTGCAAAGGATGACACGATCTCCCTCTTCCTTGATCTACTTAATCTGATTAGACACAAATTGTAATATGCCTTGATTCAGGGAACTTCCCTTTGCCAAATTAAGTCTCCTGAGATCTCTCACACACAGACCTTGATTTATGAACACCAGACTCTTTCAGTTCTCTGTGATTTTCTTTATTGAAACCATGCAATGCCAGCTCTCAAGCAAAAGAAAGCTGGTGATAAAATCTTGGTTTCCTATGAATTCAGAGAATTCAGGGAACATCAGAGGTCATATGTTTCAAATACAAAATAAATCACTTTGACCCTACTGACCAGGATAACAATTAGAAAAATAACCAGACAAACCCTGGGCTTTGATAGGATGCTTGGTTTAATACGGAAATAATAATAAAATGATCTGTTATGACTATTTTCAGTAATTCAACATTCTCTTACAAAATGCCTCATCTACTCTGAATTTCTCCAGCTGCAGTACATGGTGCACCTTCCTGGACCATAAAGAGAATAAAAACATTTACCATTTATTAAGTGCCCACCATGTTCCCAGTGCTGTGCCAAGCAAACAGCATCTACTTACCATTTCATCAGCATTTGAGAGAAGGAAACATACTCAGAGAGGTTACATTGCCTGGCCAACGTGTGGCAGGCAGAATAATGGGCTCCTGAAGTTCGTCATGTCCTAATCCCAGAACCTGTGAATGGTTACCCTGCAAGGCCAAAGGGATGTGGTGGGTGTGTTAAATTAAGGACCTTGAGATGGGGAGATTATCCTGGATTACTGCAAGAGTCCTTATAAGGAAGAGTTAGGCAGGAGAGTCAGAAAAGGAGTGTGACAAGTGAAGCAGAGGCCAGAGTGATAGGCCATGAGTCAAGGAGTACATGGGCAGCCTTTCAAAGCTAGAAAGGCAAGAAAATGGATTCTTCCCTGGAACCTCCAGGAAGAACACCACCTTGTCAACCGATTTTAGACAAACGATCTCCAGGACTGTGAGATAATAAATTTGTGTTGCTTTAAACTACTGAATTAGTGGTGATTTGTCAGGGCAGCAATAGGAAACTGCTAAACAATGTCAGAGGGATGTGAGGTAATAGAGGCCGGCTTTGAACGGTGTTCTGTGTGCCTGCAGAGACTGCGTTCTTTATGTACAAGTTAAATGGCCTTAGCACTTACATATATGGCCTTTAAGATATGATTTTTATGTTACAGAAAATATTATATTAAGAAACAGAATATATAACCCCAAGGATTTTTTAAAGACAAAACGTGGGAGGTCAAATAAATACAACAGACCAAAAGAACAAATAGAGGACATAGAACAAGAGTCATCTTTTATTTTATTTTATTTTATTTTATTTTATTTGAGAGAGAGAGAGACAGACCGTGAGCAGGAGGGTTGGAACAGAGAGAGAGAGAGAAGCAGACTCCCCAGTGAGCAGGGAGCCAGACATGGGGCTCTGCCTCAAGGCCCTGAGATCATGCATCACCTGAACCAAAGGCAGACACTTAACCAACTGAGCCACCCAGGAACCCTTAGGGTCATCTTTATGTGGTAAATTGGTACAATGATGAAGATGCTATCACAAAGCCATGGTTCTCTAGATTGCTTAGTTGTGATAAGAAACTGCAGTTTAAAGACCAGTAATAAAGTACATATGATGCAGTCAGACAGCAGCCTTTCCTCAATACCCTGAAAGGGATGCCCCCAGGTTGATTAGAGTTTAAAGTGCAAAAGGAAGAATGATAAAACTTAGATATTACCTCTTAAAATAGAGGAAGATGTATGAGAAGATCCTGACCAAGAGATGGGCAACTTAACTATAAGGGAAACAAAGAACAATAGGTCTAATTGTATTAAGTGAAAAGATTTCTGTTGGATAAACAAGTATAAACAGGTATCAACCTGGAAAAATAGAGTCACAATAACTTAAAAAGAGAAGTAATTAATTTTTATATTCTACAAAGAACTCTTGCAAATTAACAAGGAAAACACGGGAAACTTAACAGGGCACAGACAGAGGATATGTGTAGTCAATTCACAGGTGAGATTCTCAAACTCATATTAATGCAATCAGATAAATGCAATTAAAACAGTGCACACAACCTAATATGCCTATAAGAATAGAGGAGTAATATAAAGGTAATTAACATGAGGGTTGATGATGTTGTGAGCAAATGAGAAATTTTGTGCACTGCTTGTGGAAGAGGAGACTGAGATAGTCACACAGGAAAGCTATCTGGCATATGCCCTAGGACCCATGACCCCTCTCCTAGATAATATCCAAAAGACCTGCTTATAGGGGATCATTTATAAGGTGGACATTTATAAGGATTTTCCCATCTAAGTTATTAGGTAGCTAAGAGTTGGAGGCAATCCAAGGGCCTGTCCTTCAACACAATGGATAACGTGGTGTGGACGCAGCACAGGGCACACTTGGCACCAGTGAGCAAATATACTAGCTGTACAGTCATGTGGACAGATCTTAAAAGACAGTGTTGAGTGAAAAAAAAAAAGAACCAGGGCTAGTTCCAATGCCATATACACAAATTAAAACACAAAATAACACTATGTTCTACAAAGAAACGTAACTTATCCAAGGGCTTTTATCAAACACATTGAAGTGGATGCCTAGGGGAAGAAGGGAATAGGAGAGATCAGGGATAAAAAGGAAAAATCCATAGAACAGGAGTGATGATTCCTACGGAACAATGATGCTAATGTGCTGTAACTTCAGATCTTTCTACACCTAAAATATTAGAAATAATAGTTTAAGGGGGGAGGGGCTCTTCTCTCTAAATCATGCCAGACTTACAGAACAAGACCCCAGGGGAAGCCACTTTTCCTGTCACGTCGGTTAGAAAATGTGAAGTGTTGACAGGTACCTAATGTCCTCTGATTCTGTAAAACACTCTGAGAGTTAGAACAGAAGCAGGGTAACCTGCATCTTGAAAAGGCCTCTTAAAGTAAATCCACTTAAAATGGGAACCAAAATGTCATTTCAAGTAGTGAAAAAAAAAAAAATTAGGACAGCATCTTTTGATGCTTCAAAAGTGTAACAGAACATTTCAAAGATATGTTTTATCTCCTACTTTACAAAACCACATTTTTAATGCAACACTGGTCTGCTGTCCTGCCCAGAGCTGCTAACGGTGCCACAAATACTGGTTGGATGAACGAATGAACAAATGATGACCAGCTCTTAGAAAGAACAAAGGATGGATGAATCAAGAGTTACTTTTTTCTCCAGAACTTCCATCATTCTTTGTCTCAATTCTTAACTGGTTTAATTAACTCTCAAGATGTTCTGGTTTTGCTGAGCTTGCCTGGGACCCTGGCGATGCTCCAACTTCACATTTATGAGCTTTGTGAAAATCTGTATATTCACAGGTAGCTTACTTTCTCTTTGCACTTGATCTGCATTGTATTTGGCTTGCAGGCATGCCTGGGGACATTTTGATTGGAACCACTCTCCATAACTGATCATTGAGAAGTGACCTTTGGATCCTTATGTTCTCTTCTGCTCACCATGCAACTCTGTTCCTCTAAATATTTGCCACCAGCTCCACTTTGCAGGTAAGAAAACTGAGGCTCACAGAGGTGAAAACCACAGAAAGCACAATGGGATGCAGCCTATTCACTCTTCTGATCCTTAAGCAACACTCTTGGGGGGTCTCTGTCATTGGTCGCACTTTATAGACATGGTGCCATTGAGGCTCAGAGAGATTAACTAGGAGTCTTAATAAGTAGACTGCAATTTGAACCTAGGCCAATTTGGGATTTTCACTTCCTCTGCTGCCTCTGATTTCTCAAGTCTTATTTTTTTTCCTTTTTTTTTGGTTGTAGTAAAATGCATGTAATGTAAATTTATCATCTTAATAATCTGAAAGAAATGAATGAATGAAATGAATGAAATAATGAATGAAAGTATACAAGTTCAATAGTATTAAATATTGCTCTGTAACCACCATCCATCCATCTCCTGAAACTCTATACACTTTAAACAATAAGTCCCAATTCCCCTCCCCTCTCAGCTCCCTGCAACCACCATTCTACTTTCTGTCCCTATGATTTTGACTACTCAAAGCAGTAAAGTGGTGAAACCATATATATTTGTCTTCTTAAGACTGGCTTATTTCACTTAGCATACTGTCCTAAAGGTTCATCCATACTGTAGTATATTCCAGAATGTCCTCTCTTTTTAAGACTGTAAAATACTCCATTGTATGTATATACCACATTTTGCTTATTTATTCTTCTATCAATGGACATTTGGGTGGTTTCTACATTTTGGCCATTGTGAATAATGCTGCTATGAACATGGGTATATGAATATCTCTCTTACACCCTGTTTTCAGTTTTTTTGGTTACGTGCCCACAAGTGGGATTGCTGGGTCATAGGGTAGTTCCAGTTTTAATTTTTTGAGGATCTTCTACACTGTTTTCCATAGCAGCTGTGCCATTAACTTCCCCCCAGGAGTGTTTAAGGATCCTCTTTTCTCTACATCCTGACCAACACTTGTTGTTCTCTAATATCTTGATAGCAGTCATACAGATGGTGTTAGGAATATCTCATTAGAGTTTTGATTTGCATTTCCCTAATGATCAGTGAGGTTGGGCATCTTTTCGTGGACTTAATGGCCATTCATACATCTTCTTTGGAGAAATGTCTGAATAAGTCCTTTGCCCACCTTTACTTGGTTTCTTTGATTTTGTTGTTATCAAGTTTGAGGAACTCTCTATGTATTCTGGAAATTACTCCCTTATCAGTTATATGATTGACAAGTATCTCTGCCCAATCTGTGTTGCCTTTATGCTTTGTTGACCATGTCTTTCAGTGCACACAGTTTTAAAATATTCACAGAGATTAATTTGTCTTCAACTTTTAATTTTTTAAAAAGATTTTATTTATTTGAAAGAGAGAAAGACAATGAGCAGTGGGGGGAGGGTCAGAAGAAGAGGAAGAAACAGACTCCCTTCTGAGCAGGGAGCCCAATGAGGGGCTCAATCCCAGGACCCTGGGATCATGACCTCAGTTGAAGGCCGACAGTTCATTGAATGAGCCTCCCAGGTGCCCCTCAACTTTTAATTCTTTTTCACAATCTCATTCCTGCCCTCTTCTCACCACCATTTCCTTTTCAGCTTTTTGGAAAGTTTGGAGAAACAGCATGGTTTCATCTCTCTGATGACAGATCCCAGCTTGGCATTTTCTCAAGGTCATACAGTGTAAGTGCCATTATTTCTAAGTCTTTATTGACATCGCCCTGCATATGTGTTATAGCCTGGGTCCTCCACACTCCAAATGTAGACTCTGAAATGAGGACTTGAATGCAGTTGAGTTATCTAGGAGCTGATTCCAAAAAGTAGGAGTAAGGGAGGGTGGGACTTGGTAAAAGGAAAAGGTACTAGAAAATTGTCATGTTGAGGTCATCCCTATGGGCAACTAGAGTTAAAGAAGTTCCCAGTAGACACTCTTGGGGGCCTATGATGCTTCCCAGACCTGTGGGTCTCCACTTATCTATTAGCTCCTACCCTCCATGGATCGCCACTCTCCTGCATGTTTGGGCTGTGCATGATGAGTGCTGAGGAGACCCTGGATTCCCCTGCAGAAAGGAAGACTTACCTCCCTGGTCTTGATTGTGCTGCCTAAAGATGGCCATCAGCTATCAGCCTTCCTGGGGATGACTCAGAGAAGGAAAACTGCCTCATCCAAGGACACGCTTCCTTCCAGGGGAGCCCATAGTCTGTCAATGCTGGGATATAAAGGCCTGACCCAGCCCCCCAGATTGGGCAGCTCTACAAGCTCATCACAGGTCCAGAGCATGCTGAAGGCTCAGCTCAATGTCTCCTTGGGACTGCATCATGGCTGGCTTCTTCTTCTGCCTCCACTTTCCTACATAATGTTACTTCCAGCAAGCCAGACCTGGTACTGCCTTTCTATACACAATGTGTGGGAACCCCTCCTTGGGGCAAGAGAGGCCCCAGAGAAGTAAGTGGAGAACACACAGCTTATGGAG
The DNA here is from genome assembly GCF_022355385.1 of Mustela nigripes. NCBI lineage: Eukaryota > Metazoa > Chordata > Mammalia > Carnivora > Mustelidae > Mustela > Mustela nigripes. The sequence goes on from NC_081558.1 coordinate 68,103,064, forward strand.
GGATGTTGCAGGCCAAAGAGGCAAGGAGACCAACAGCTCACCAGGGTTATAACTGCACACCAGGCTTATAGGGGCAAGAGGCGGGACCTAAGGGACATCAGCTACCAAGTGAGTCAGAGCTGATTCCTAAACTTTCAAATAAATCTGGGTCTTGCCTACTAAAGTTTAATGATAGTAATAATTCATTGCCATTGTTTTGGAGTACCTCAGTATGTCCAGGTAAAATGATGTTAATGGGAAGGAGAAGTAGAAAGTTATGACATCAAGAATAGTCATGATGAGAATAGACAGAGGCTAAGGACACACTGGCCACTGAACCAAAGACATCCTGTTCCTTTCATAAGCCCAGGAGCTGACTTCCCATCTAGTGCCTTCAGTCCTCCAGACCAGCCCCTGCTGTGATGCTGGTAGAAGCTGGAATCATCACTCCACTACTACCCTCCACATGTTGCATGGAGAATGCCTCATCACCAAGGAGAGCCTGCATCCAGCTCTATTCCACACAAGTCACTGAGACAAGCTGAGACCCATAATTAGAGGAAGCAAAAATACTTCTGTCCATACCGCCAAGGGAATCCAAAGTGATGCCAGAAGGAAGGTTGTGGGGAGCTGAGACATGAGCAAAGAAGAAGGGCTGAGAACAACATTACTAATCTCAATTCTGTGCTCACCTGGGCCTTTACCTATGCACGATGCTCTGTTTTGTTTTGTTTCAATCCCTGTTTCAGGATATTCTACAGTTTATTTAAAAGAACTCTCTAGAAGGGAAACCAGAAAGAAAGAAGACAGCAAGGTTGATACTCTAATAGGGGATATAGGAATTTTCTTTTATTTATCTAAGAACAAAATGCAAGAAAAGATCAGAATAGTGAAGAAAATAGTTGCAGTAAAGGTGGTGGAAACACTGGCTGGTCTGAAAAGATGCTGAAGGAACTTCAGAATAACTGAATTTTGTACTCAAGGTACTTAGTCCCCTGATAGGGGCTGGTGGCTCCTTCCTAATGAATATTTATGAAGTCTGGGGGTCTGAAAGTCCAGAAATGCTCCAAATTATATCTGGGGAAAGAGAGAGTCACTTAATAAGACAACAAAGTTGAATAATTGTGGAAGGCTATGCAAAATATCTATTGGCACCTCCAGTCCTGGTCTTTTGGCATAGAGCCAAGCAGAGTGGCATGTTCAACCTTTTCTTCCCTCCCTAATGGAAATTAACATAACAGTATTAAGGAGAAGGAATTTTTGCAGACCCCTGAGTACCTGACTTGGCAAAAGTGAGACTCAGAATTTCCATAGCAAAGTGAGTGGTGATGGAAGATTCTGGCAGACTAGGCACTGGGTTTAATGAAGTCACCACCTCTGAGCTAAAGGAAAGCATCATTGAGAATTCTCTGGATTGTCCAGAAGAAAAAGACAAAATTATGTGGTTGTCATGTCACTGCCATTTACCTTTAACCTATTCTCCAATTTACCCAACTGAGAGAGGCTTTGATTGGATTAGTCTGGCCATATCATAGCTACCAGATCCTTCTTTATTGAAGTCAATTAAGCTGCCATGAATTTCTGTGAGACTGTGAAATTCTGGAGGGTGGGGACCATGTCCTCTTCTCTTGTGGCTGTGCTTAGCATATAACATATGCTCAGAGTCTGTTGGCTGAATGAGTAAAAGGAGCTAGAGGTTGTTGATATGAATACTCAACCTTCCTAATTCTCCTTCTTGCCCATCTGTCCTTCTTCCTATTGCCTAACCACAAATGACTCAGGGGCTTGTTTCTTAAGACCATATTAGTTGCCATTGGGATTTGCTTTTGGTCCGGATTTTCTAGATAATTGTATCCAAGAGATCTCCAAAATAAGAGGTTAGTGGGAAATAAAGAACAGAAATGAATGGCACTGATATTCCAACAGAAGAATCCTAAGCAATTAGAATAAAAATGCAGGAGGGAAGGCAGAGGGAGTGTGGAGCAGAGGGGGATCCAGTAACACTGGTTTTGTAAAATTTAATAAAACGTATAATTGACCCTCATTAGATTTATTCACATTACAAAGAGAAAGCTGTTTGCTAATGAGAAAAGCTTTATTCCCCAAATTTCAGATCACGAATTCATTTCCCCTCTTCCTTGCTGGTTTGGCACATTTTTAAATGGCTTGGTTAAAACAATTATTAATCCTAAATTAAATATCCATGACAATTAATCCCCCAAGAGCCAAGGAAAGTTGCTATTGCTTCCTACCTCATTTTCTCTGTGACCAAGTTGTTACTTGTTCTCTCTAATGCTGCTTGCAAGCTTTATTAGAGCAGAAGAAATACATTCTAGGTTAAAGGGGAGAAAATAAATAAAAATAAAATAGAGAGAGTGAAAATGTTTGTTAATTAGGCCGCAGGCGGGCATTTTTAGCTTTGTTTTACTGTGTACTTCTTATTAAGGATTAAATTTAAAATTGAAAGGGCAAAATGTTTATTATTAGCTGTATACTTCATCTGTGAAATATGAATAAAAATTGTACCTCATAAACTGTTGCAAGGATCAAATGAGTTAGCCCATGTAAATTGCTTAGAACAGTTCAGAGCGCCCCACAAGGCCTGGTCCATGCCAGCTGTTATCATTATTCCTCTCTGTGTGTTCCTTCCAGGGACTTTGGTTATTATTTTGACATTATGTCAAATAGTATTTTTTAAAATATCCATTCAACATTTAATTTGGAGAGACTCTGAAAAACTAATTGTCTCTCTTTTTAAGATTTATTTATTTTAGAGAGAGAGAGAAAGAGAGAGAGGGAGTGAGCAGGAAGAAGGACAGAGGGAGGGGAAGAGAGAGAATCCCCAAGAGGACTCCCCACTGAGCACAGAGCCCAATGCAGGGCTTAATCCCAGAACCCTAAGATCACAACCTGAGCCAAAATCAGGAGTTGGCTACTTAACCACCTGAGCAATCCAGGCACCCAAAACTAATTTTCTTGTAAAAAACACATATTTTATTCTGTTTGAAATAAAAGTAATTACAAACCTTCCTCTACCTACTGCTCATAAATTGAAAATATCATTAGGTCGAAAATGCATTTACTACCCCAAACCTACCAAACATCATAGCTTAGCCCAGCTCACCTTAAATGGGCTCTGAATACTTACATTAATTTCTTTGTGGAAAATAATCTAACACAAAGTCTGTTTTATAATGAAGGGTTGACTGTCTCGTGTAATTTGCTGAATACTGAAAGTGACAAACAGAATGGTTCTAAGTGTGATATATTGAGAGAATTTCATCCTAAAGCAAAAGATATACATTCTTCTCTAGTGCACATGGAACAAAATAGATCACATACTGGGTCACAAATCCGGTCTCAACTGGTTCTAAAAGACTGGGATTATTCCCTGCATATTTTGGATGACAATGCTTTGAAATGGGAACTCAATCAGAAGAGGAAATTTGGAAAGAACCAATCACATGGAGGCTAAAAAGCATCCTACTAAAGAATAATTGGGCCAACCAGTAAGTTAAAGAATTATTCAAAAAATTCATGGAAACAAATGAGAATGAAAACACAACTGTTCAAAACCTTTGAGATACAGAAAAGGTGGTCCTAAGAGGACCTTTCTCAAGAAAAAAGAAAGGTCTCAAATACACAACCTAACCTTACATCTAAAGGAGCTGGAGAAAGAACAGCAAATGAAACCCAGCAGGAGAAGAGAATTAATAAAGATTAGAGCAGAAATCAATGAAATAGAAACCAAAAGAACAGTAGAACAGATCAACAAAACTAGGAGTTAGTTCTTTGAAAGAATTAATAAGATTGATAAACCCGTAGCCAGACTTATCAAAAAGAGAAAGGACCCAAATAAATAAAATCATGAATGGAAGAGGAGAGATCACAACCCACACCAAAGAAATACAAACAATTATAAGAACATATTATGAGAAACCATATGCCAACAAATTAAGCAATCTGGAAGAAATGGATGCCTTCCTAGAGACATATAAACTACCAAACTGAACCAGGAAGAAATAGAAAACCTGAACAGACCCATAACCAGCAAGGAAATTGAAGCAGTAATAAAAGAAATCTTCTAGCAAACAAAAGTCCAGGGCCAGATGGCTTCCCAGGGGAATTCTGCCAAACATTTATAGAAGAATTAATACCTATTCTTCTGAAGCTGTTTCAAAAAATAGAAATGGAAGGAAAACTTCCAAACTTGCTTTATGAGGGCAGCATTACCTTGATCCCAAAACCAGACAAAGACCCCACCAAAAAGAATTACAGACCAATATCCCTGATGAATGTGGATGCCAAAATTTTCACGAAGATACTAGCCAATAGGATCCAACACTACTTTAAATCCCACCACGAGGTGGGATTTATTCCCTGGGCTGAAAGGGTGGTTCAACATCTGCAAATCAATCATTGTGACATACTACATTAATAAAAGAAAGGACGAGAACCATATAACTCTCTCAATAGATACAGAAAAAACATTTGGCAAAATACAGCATTCTTTCTTGATGAAAACTCTTCACAATGTAGGGATAGAGGAAAAATACCTCAATATCATAAAGGCCATCTACAAAAAGCGAATATCATAATCAATGGAGAAAAATTGAAAGCTTTTCCCCTAAGGTCAGGAAACACACACATCCCCTAAGGTCAGGTGATGTCCACTATCACCACTGTTGTTCAACATAGTACTAGAAGTCCTAGCCTCAGCAATCAGACAACAAAAAGAAACAAAAGGCATCCAAATCAGCAAAGAAGATGTCAAACTCTTACTCTTTGCAGATGACATGATACTCTATGGGGAAAAGTCAAAAGAGCCCAAAATTGCTAGAACTCATACAGGAATTTAGCAAAGTGGTAGGATACAAAATCAATATACAGAAATAAGTTTTATTTCTATTTAAACAATGAGACAGAAGAAAGAGAAATCCCATTTACAATTGCACCAAAAACCATAATATACTTAGAAATAAACCTAACCAAAGAGGCAAAGGATCTGGATCTGTACTCAGAAAACTATAGAACCCTCATGAAAGAAACTGAGGAAAACACAAAGAAATGGAAAAACATTCCATGCTCATGGATTGGAAAAACAAATATTGTTAAAATGTCTATACTCCATATGAAACTAATAATGTACTGTATATAGACTAGTTGAATTTAAATTAAAAAAATATGCTACCTAAAGGAATTTACACATTCAAAGCAATCCTTATCAAAATACCATCAACTTTTTTATAGAACTGGAACAAATGATTCTAAAATTTGTATAGAACCAGATAAGACCCTGACTAGCCAAAGGAATGTTGAATAAGAAAACCAAAGCTAGTGGCATCACAACCCCAGACCTCAGGCTCTATGACAAAGCTGTAGTCATAAAGACAGTATGGTATTGGCATTAAAAACAGACACATAGATCAATGAAACAGAAGAGAGAACCCAGAAATGGACCCTCAACTCTATGGTTAACTAATCTTTGACAAAACAGGAAAGAATATCCAGTAGAAAGGGACAGTCTCTTCAACAAATGGTGTGGGCAAATTGGACAGCCACATGCAGAAGAATGAAACTGGACCATTCCTTGATACCATACACAAAAATAGACACAAAATGGATGAAAGACCTAAATGTGAGACAGGAATATATCAAAATCCTAGAGGAGAACACAGGCAGCAACCTCTTCGACATCGGCCACAGCAACTTCTTGCTAGACACATCTCCAAAGGCAAGGGAAACAAAGGCAAAAATGAACTATTGGGACTTCATTAAGATAAAAAGCTTTTGCACACCAAAGTAATCAGTCAACAAAACCAAAAGACAGCTGACAGAATGGGAGAAGATATTTGCAAATGGCATATCAGATAAAAGGCTAGTATCCAAAACCGATGAAGAACTTATCAAACTCAATACCCAAAGAACAAATAATCCAATCAAGAAATGGAACTGACAGTTCTGCAAAGACATCCAAATGGCCAGCAGATACATGAAAAAATGTTCAACATCACTGGGCATAGAAAAATGCAATTCAAAACCACAATGTGATATCACCTCACACCAGTCAGAATGGCTAAAATTAGCAAGTCAGGAAATGACAGATGTTGGTGAGTATATGTGAAGAAAGGGGAGCCCTCCTACACTGTTGGTAGGAATGGAAGCTGGTGCAGCCACTCTGGAAAAGAGTATGGAGTTTCCTCAAAAAAGTTGAAAAAAGAGCTACCTTATGACCCAGGAATTGCACTACTACTGGTATTTACCCCAAAGATACAAATGTAGTAATCCGAAGGGGCACATGCACCCCAGTGTTTATAGCAGAAATGTCCACAAAAGCAAACTATGGAAAGAGCCCAGATGAATGGCAGATGAATGGATAAAGAAGATGTAGTTTATATATGTACAATGGAATATACTCAACAAAAAAATGGAATCTTGCCATTTGCAGTGACATGGTTGGAACTAGAGGGTACTGTGCTAATCGAAATAAGTTAATCAGAGAAAGACAATTATCATATGATCTCATTGATGTGTGGAATTTAGGAAACAAAACAGAGGATCATAGGAGAAGGGAGGAAAAAATAAGACAAAAGTAGAGAAGAAGACAAACCATAAGAGACTCTTAATTATAGAAAACAAACTGAAGGTTGCTGGAGGGGTTGGGGTGGAGGAATGCAGTAACTGGGTGATGGACATTAAGGAGGTCACATGATGTAATGAGCATTGGATATTCTATAAGACTGATGAACACTGACCTGTACCTCTGAAACCAATAATACATTATATGCTAATTAATTAAATTTAAATTTTTTAAAAAATGGCTGTAAGTATATTGGTTGTTGACCCTCCTGACAGCGTGGGTGACTCCAGATCTGTGCTCACTGCTGCTGTTCAGCATCGTGTGATAGGATCATGCATATCACTAACCCATGGAAAGATCCAAGTTCAAAATCTGGAGTACAGTTTCTTCAGAATGCATATCACTTTCACGCCATCATAAAGTTGAAAAAGTGTAAGTTGAACCATCGTTAATCAGAGACAGTATGTACACATATTTGTTCTATGCAATTTTCTGGACCAGGAAAACTGGGCAGCATTTGAAATGTTTTAACTATTTGGATCATAAACCATTCTTTCTGTTACACATTTTTCTGTTTCAAAAATTCAACAACATTAGCTGCTAAATTCAACAATAGCCAGCTGATTAGGCTTGCCCGTGGTGTGTCCACCTCTTATGAGTCAATGACAGAGATGCACAACAGAGTACAGCCGGTCTTGCTCACATGCAAACCTAGACAGAGTTAGACTGCTGTTAAGCTATCTTATTTCCATTTGAGGGCATCTATCTTTTTCCCTCCAAAGGAAGTCTAATTTACATTTTTCTAGTCACACACAGGATGCTGTGTCTAGGAGACTCAGTCAATGGACAGCACATTCTCTAGGTGTATTTCAGTACTCCTTACCAATTGCATCTCTGATCAGGTGTCCTCATGGGCCACACTTTAACCTCAGATGACCACGCAACCAATTCCTGCCTCATTCATGTTCTTTTCAGGTTCTCCTTCTAGTTGTCTTGTTATTTCTGCAGAACCCTCAAGTTATTTAAATAGGGCCAGTGCAGCCTGTGGGAAAGCAAGGAGAGGAATTTAGAGGTTCAGAGGAGCAGCAAGTAGGAGATCAGGGTTTCCCAATTCAGATTTTACTCTGAACTGGAAATGAGTTGCCTTTTGGGTTCGGTACAATCTGTGCCATTTATCTGCCAGTCTCTCAAAGGTAAACTAGAACATCTCCCTGAAAATAGTCACCCTGATAGTGAACTGGACAATTTCTCTCCTTGTCATTTTTATCTTCACAGCCACTTTGTGACATAGGTATCTATCTGTACAGCTCAGAGACATCCAAGTAGAGTGGTTTTGCCAAATAAGAGTTTTATTTATCTCACGTGACACAAAGTCCAAGTCAAGTAGCAGCCCAAGGCTGGTAGAGCTGCTTGAAGAGTTAATTACTAGGAACCCAAGACCCTGCTCTACCACCATTCCTGAGCATGTGCCTTTCATCCTCACTGTCACAAGATGGCTTCCCCTTCTTGGAGAACAGCATTTCTGTCCCAGACAAGAAGAAAGGGAAGGGCAGAGAGTAAAAGTCATGTACCAGCTGAGTCTGGTCCTTTTTATAAGGAAAGCTATAGCTCTCCTTGGAGCCACCCCAGCAGGCTTCTGGCCACCTCTCATTGGCAGGGACTAGCCATTTGGTCACCACTGGGTGAAGGGAGCCTGGGCAGGGGAGCACTTTATCTGGGTCATTGCCTCTCCAATTAGGACCGGTGTTTCAATGGCAAGAATGAAGAGGGAATGGAAGTAGAGGAGTAGCAGTGTCTGCCTCAGTACTGTTATTCCTATTTTACTGATAATGAAACAGCTTTGAAGAAGCTTCAAGGCCTGCTCAAGACCAGGCACCTGGTCAGTGAAAGAGCCAGACTTCCCTTCCAGATCCTCCATCTGTGCACAGACCTGTGTGCAGTGGTACCATGAGCAGGAGCAAGGAAGAGCTAGCTCTTGTTCCTTCTACACTATGATAGAGACGTAGTTGGGATTCAAATGTAAGAAATGATTTATTTTTTTGTGTTTCTGAGTAATATCTTTCATTTACTTGCCAGTGATGTGGATATAATTTGTGTTTCACCTGTTTTACTAACAGAAAAAAGTTCAAGTGACTTAATCCAACTATTTACTAAGTCTATGGTGGAACTGGGAATAGTGCCAGATTGATGAGGAGTTGAAGGGAGATGAGCATTCCACCCTGTTGGATACACTACTGTACTCTATGAGAGAAATCCTAGAAAAATCAAAGAGATAGAATACCTCCGGAATTGCTAAACAACATCTCCATCATGCTTCTTTAATGAGATTGTCTCAAGAATTTAAAATTTCTTCCAGAGCTGCTGGACATGAGTCTGTGGCCATTCAGAACTGAGAGATGCTCTGGCAGATGGGCAGGAGTATTATTTGGTTCTTTCTTCAGGGGTGGTGTACAATATACTGGCTGGAAGGAGGTTGCTGCCAGTTTGTGAGCCATCTATACTTATCAGTTCGTTGCAGTGTCTTCTTCACTGTGTGCTATATATAAGAATAACCTTAGATGCTAGTTAAGTCAAAAGAGTCATAAAATCCAAATGCAAACCTATATATGTTATTGGTGTATAAAGGTCAACCCATGGCCAAAAATACTGTTCTACTCTAACTTAGTCACTCCCACTACATGCCTTATTCTAGGTCTTTGCTTAGATCTTCCGCTGGACCTGACCTTTCTCCTCACCTCAACCTCCCCGAATCTTAGCCTCTTTAAGAGGCTCTTAATCCTCTTTGCATCTTAGCCCCAGGTTAGCCATCCATTGTCCTATAGGACAGGATTAGGATTCCTTCCAAAGGGTTCTCATAGTCCAAAGTCAGAACCAGCCACACTGCATGGTTAGCAGATAACTAGGATGATCATATTATTTACTGGGTAAACTGGAACCCTTAGGAAAGAATGGCAAAGCTATGAGTAATTACATAAGAACCACCAGCATAGACAAGGCCATGTGCTCAACCCTTCTGACTTCAGAGATGTTAAAATATGAACATAAAAAAGGATACATCTTTTAATCAGTGAAATATGGCATTTAACTTTTCAGATTGTCTGGACAAGTGAACACCGTGTCTTCCATGGCCTTTGTGCATATTCTATTGTTATTTGCTGTTTGTTTTGTTTTGTTTTTTTCTTAAGTGATAGAACCTCACATGGGTGAGTGCTTGGGGAAGCAACCACTTTTGTGCACTGCCTACGGGAGTGGAACTTGGTCAATGTATCTGGAAGATTCCTGACACCGTGTGTCAAATGCTTTAAAATCATTCCTACCCTTTGACTCAAAATTTCTATCTCTGGGAATCTATCCTATAAAAATATTCAATGTTTTGGAAAAAAAATTTTTTTTCATATTCATCATAGCATTAGTCAAAAAACAGGAAATAATTTAAATATTTGGCCTATAAATAGGTTAAGTAAATTATGGTTTGTAGATAGACTATATGAGCTATTGAAAAACTATTGTAGAAGTTGATTTAATGGCATTTTGGTAAGCAGACAAAGATTTACAAAATAATTCAGACAGTTCACTTTAATTTGTAAAATATTTGTAAAAAGAGACCTATAGATGTTTTTTCTATATGTCAGAAAAAGATGAAAGGACATATACACCAAAAATTGTTTATGGTAATTTGTTTTTCCCAGTATGCTTTTTAATATTTTCCAAATTAAATTTAAGTAAGATTATAAAAAATGGACCAAATGTGTACTTTTATATAAAAAATTTTAGGTAGTGTTTCTGTGTTTCTGTACTTCATCTGACTCTAAGAAAAGAGACATACTTTTGAAACACATTCTCCCCAAAACTGGAAGCTAGTTTGGGATAACAAAGCCAAGCATCTTGTCTGGCAAAACATATTTTCTTTTTGGCATACGAAGAGCCAATTTTGTGCATAAGATAATACTGTTCTTCTAAAGAATGTTTCTAAAGAGAAAGAATAGGTTTTCCTATTCTTTTTCATGCAGCTGTACTGAACTGGACTCAGTAAATATCTACAAAACTGCATCTTTCAGGAGAAAAGCTGACTCCCTCCAGGATTTGGTTCTCAAGATTTCAGCCACCTGGCAGAATGGTGATGTCACACCATGGTCAATGGCAGCAAGGGGAGCAGCTTTTCCAGCACTGGTCCCAATGCCTTACCCCCAAACCTCTTGAACATCAGAGAATCTGTACTGAACAGCACAAAGCAAAATGTAGGATAATTGTTTCTATGTTCAGATAATTTCTTGTTGTCTTTCACTTCTACCCTTCCATATGCAGTTCTGAAAGTTCAGGACTGGAAGATCTCAAACTATATTCCCAGGCTTCCTGCTGCAGACACCATGTTATACTTGGCCAACAGAGACATCAGCTGGAGATCAGATAGAAGGAAGAAGAGAGAAGCTATCTGCTCCGGTTTCTATACAGATGACATGATAGCAATTGGAAAGGATGATTCCACATTCAGCAGTGAAGCCCCAACAGCCTTTTTCTGTAGTTTAAGCAAGCCCTGGTCTAGGAATACTCAGCATCTTGCCAGCACAGCAACATGTGCAAACTCATGGGTTCTAGCCCAAAGGCACAAGTAGTTTCTGATCTCAGGGTATACTCTGATTTTTCCCCATTGTTCTTCCAGCCCTTCCAGTGCTTCTGTAACCAATTTTCTGAAAACAACAACAAAACAAACAAACAAAACACACACCAAAAAAAAAAAAAAAACTTCAGTTAACATTTGTCTTCACACTTAGTTACAAAGAAAAGATCTACTCTCTTAGCAACTTTCAAATGTGCAATACAATATTCTTTTTTTTAATATTTTTTTTATTTGTTTATTTATAGACAGAGGTAACAAGTAGGCAGAGAGGCAGGCAGAGAGAGAGAGGGAGTAAGCAGGCTCCCTGCTGAGCAGAGAGTCCGATATGGGGCTCGATTCCAGGTCCTTGAGATCATGACCCACGCTGAAGGCAGAAGCTTTAACCCACTGAGCCACCCAGGTGCCCCGCAATACAATATTCTTAACTATAATCACCATGCTGTATATTACATCCTTATGACTTACTTATTTTACAGCTGAAATTTTTACATTTTGACCCTCTTATCTCATTTCACCTATCCCCCCTCAACAAACTCCCCATCTCTGGCAACCACCAATCTGTTCTCTGGATCTATTACCTTGGTTTTTGTTTGTTTGTTTGTTTGTTTGTTTTAGATTCCACTTATTAGTCAGGTCGTATGGTATTTGTTTTTCTCTGACTTATTTCACTTAGCATAATCCTCACCCATGTTGCCTTCAATGGCAAAATTTCATCCTATATTATAGCTGAATATTATTCCATTTCTACCTTCTTTATCCATTCATCCATTGATGTATACTTAGTTTGTTTCCATATCTTCGCTATTATAAATTCTGCTACCGTGAACATGCAGGTACAGATACCTTATCAAATTAGTTTCCATTTTCTTTGGATAAATACCAACAAGTAGAATTACTGGATCATATAATATTTTTAACTTTTTGAGAAACTGCCATACTGTTTTCCATCATAGCTGTACCAATTTATATTCCTACCAACAGTATTACAAGGGTTCCCTTTTCTTCACATCCTCACCAACACTTATTATTCCCTGTCTTTTTGATAATAGCTATTCCAACCGGTATGGGATAATATTTCATTGTTGTTTTGCTCTGCATTTCCTTGGTGATTAGTGATGCTGAGTACCTTTTCATGTACCTGTTGGCCATCTGAATGTCTTCTTAGGAAAAATGTCTATTCATATCCTCTGCCCATTTTTTTTATTGGATCCTTTTTTTGCTATTGTATGAGTTGTACAAGTTCTTTATATATTTTGGTTATAAACTCCTTACCAGATATATGATTTGTAAATATTCTCTCCTATCAGTAGTTTTCCTTTTCATTTTACTGATGATTTCCTTTGCTGTGTGAACTTTCTGTACTAAGTTCTCTTTTTGAACTACCTACCTAATTCTCATATTGTTGACTGGACCATGAATGATATACTGTAATAGTTCAGATGACCAGATTCAGGGTGTTTATATTTTAACATTCTAGAAACTCATACTTCAATGCCTTCCAAGAAGATGGAAAGCCTACTTGGAAAATCTCCCACCTCCCCCCTATTTTAAATGCTTTTTGCCTTTGAGATGGGAGAAAAACCTTGCTGTGGCAACTGTTGGATATATAAGGGTCCACAGGCGATAAAGTGTCTGAATAGCTATGACCAGGCTACAACTATCCATAGTTACCCCACTTCCTCCCTAAGACCCAGAAAAGGCCTGGACAAAAAAATACACCCATCACTGAAAGCCAAATGAAGTATGCTCAAGGATAGCTGGGAGCCACCACAGGATTTTTTTTATTTGTTGGAGAGGGGTGGCATGTCCTGGGAAAAAGGGAGAGGAAGGGCTTAAACAGAGGAAGATGTAGAAGCTTAGGAGGGTTGAGCAGTGAAAATGGCAAGTGAGGGAGCGAACTTTTGGGACACTCTGGAGGCCTAGTCCCCCTAACAAGGAGAGTTAGTTAATAAATCCTCTGAGTTTGCATGATTTGGGAGATTTAGATTGGAATTCCTCCTAAAGGCATTGTTAAAACACCACCAGAGTTCACTTTCCATTTAGGAAATTACAGAAAAACTAACAAAGCAGTATTTTCAAAAGGGCAACCTCCCTTGCCCCCAAGACACACACGTTGTGTTGACTCCTGGTGGACTGGACTGTATCCCATTTCCCTCAGACTGGCAGGAGAAACCCCAAGTTGGAGTCCCTTCTTTTTTCCCCCTGTCCAAGGGACAGTGTGGGGGCACCCCCAGTCCTGTGGGACAGAAAGGAAGGGCCTGGAACAAGAGCTGTGTTCCAATATTGGGGTAACTGATGTCCAGTTCCTAGACTTAGTCATTTCTATATCCCAGCAGAGCAACAGATAGTCGGCGCTCAATACATATTTATTGACTCAAATTCGGTCTGCACTTTGCGTATGCCACCCCCTTTGCATCTTCTCTGCAAGTCTACCAACTGGAAAACACTTTGCAATTCTGTTTCTGAGCCAATACACACCATCATTTCTTTTACAAACCTTCTGGGACTTGGATTAGTTTTGAGAAATCCACTAGCATTAGGGAGTCCTATGAAAGGGTGTGAGGATAAAGAAAGACAGCCACTGATCAATATATTCTTGCTGACTGTTGTGCAGCTTGGATGTTAACTAGTACCAAGTGAGCAGGCCTCATCAGATGTGTAATGGCAATGAAGTGGCTCACTTCTTGGGTGAGACTAACTTGAAATTGCTTTAGAAGAGAGAGGGTATGAGATGAGCTTTCCCTTCTGAGAAGTAAATTGGCAGGGTTTACTAATTAAAGTTAAAAGCAAATGTCTGAGTCACACTTCCTGGCTTTCTGGCTCCTTCCTTTTGGTCTCCCACTTATTTCTAAAACATGTGCTGCTCCTCTGGAAAACGTTGCAGATAACACATTTGACACTAATGCAGACACTAATGATTTTAAGTTTTTCAACCAAATCTGAGAGTTTGTCTGTGATACAAATAAATATGTGCTTTGGGCTGTGATTCTTCCAGTGAAGTTCTTTGGAATTCTGCACACTTGTTTTTCCTCTAAAGCATAAAGGTTTTCACAAGTGCAGGAAGTGTGCATTGGGGGAGAGGGTGATTTGGGAATTCACTGAACTCCAGGTTGATAAAGTCCCCTGGGACTTTGAGAATGTGTGCTGCCACTTTTTCCCAAGGTACGTGGAGTGGAAACTTCAAATTCTTGGTTTCATAGAACCCTTCAAAAGGAGCCTATTTATGGTTTTGTAATTGATTTTCAATTTTTTTAAGTGAAATAATACTGCTAGTATGGCAATAAAAAGCAATGGTTTCTTCCTTCCTCATTACCAATCTGTAGGTCCACTCGCCCGAGGCAACAACCACTTAGTTCAGTTGTTTGTCCCAGTACTCACCCCCTCCATTTTTAAATAACATGCTATGCTGCAATTTCTTGATTTACCAAAGTTCAAAATGATTTATTGTCTTCTTATTAGGATAGATAAGGATTTAGCACTCTTACAGATTATCACCTTCCCTTTTCATTTTACCCATTCTCCTAATATGCTATTTCAGGAATTAAAACAGTTGCCAGTGTTTTTATTATTACAAGTATATAAATACTGGTTACTGCTAAGGCAGGATGGCCCTTTGATCTTTTCATCTCTTGTACAAGGTTTTGTTTTTTTCCTGCAGTTAACCATAGCCTCAATTTTTTTTTTCCATTTACTTCATTTTCTGTGTATCCATGTCAGTTTTCCCCCATATCCTCCAATGGATCTATCAAGTATGTACAGATAACATTTTATAAATGACCAAGTATATCAGCTGCTTTATTAGTTCTTTTGATTTCCTAAAGACCTCTCTTACACAGCTCTCTGTCCTTCCCCTTTATTCTGAACTGGGTGTAGATTATATCCCATGTTTTCCTTCATGATCTTTCTGTGTTGTTTCCCTGGTTCAATGAATCTAAAATTTTCTTCTTTCCTCTCTGTTTTCTCCCTTCTTTGCTTAAGTGTATCCTCCAGTAACTTTCTAATACTGGGTGTTTAAGAAGAAAATTTCTTTTTTTTTTTCTTTCTTTTAAAAAAAAATTCAATTCATTAACATATGATGTATTATTGGTTTCAGAGGTAGAGGTCAGTGGTTCATCAGTGCTCATTCCATCAAGTGTCCTCCTTAATGTCCATCACCCAATTACCCCCTCTTCCTACTCTCCTTCCCTCCAGCAACCCTCACTTTGTTTCCTCTGATTAAGAGTCTGTCTCTTACAAGTTTGTCTCCCTCTCCGGTTTTGTCTTGTTCTATTTTTTTTCTCTCTTCCCCTATGATCCTCTGTTTTGTTTCTTAAATTCCACCTATCAGTGAGATCATGTGATAATTGTCCTTTCCTCATTGACTTATTCAGAGATGCAGATTTCTTGAGGTTATACCCATCTAAAAAAAATTTTTTTTAAGTCTTTATTTATTTGAAAGAGGGAACACAAGCAGGGGGAGTGGGAAAGGGAGAAGCAGGCTCCCCATGGAGCAGGGAGCCTGACCCAGGGCTCAGTCCCAGGACCCTGGGATCATGACCTGAACCAAAGGCAGACGATTGATGACTGAACCACTCAGGCACCCCTCAACCAAAAAATTTTTGCTTTCAAATATGGTTAATTGCTTGGAAAAAAGATTTTTTGATTCAAAATGATTCCTTCTCATACTTTTAAATTCATTGCTTCGATTATGCTATTGGCAAGACCAGTGTCATTATGCAGGCTAATGTTTTGTGTAGGATCTATTTCTTCTCCTCCTTGGAAACTTTCAGAATTTTTCTTTATTCCTGATGTACCTGGTGTGGATCTTTTTTCCATTTCCTGAACTGGATGATTACTGTGCCCTTTCAAGTTCTGGAAATTTTTTCTTGTAGTATTTCTTTAATAATTCCCTTTTTTCTCTTTCTCTTATTTCTCTTTCTGGAATTCTGGATCATTTACGTAATTTTCTTATCTTCTCTGCTCTTTCATATTTTTGACTTTTTGTTCTATTCTCTGGGAGAGTTGCTATACTTTATCTTCTAGTTTTGCTACTTAATTTTTTATAATTTTTGTTACATTTAAAATTTTCCAGGCTGCGTGCATTTTCTGTTGCTCCTTTTCCATGGTATTCTGTGTATTTTTTGTTTTGCTTTGTATTGTTTTGCTTTTTGGCTAAAACATGCTTTCCTCTCTTTTCTAAGAGGATTAATTTAGTAGGTACATTCATGTGGTGGGAGACAGGGTCCAGGCATGCCATTATCTACTTTGAGGATAGGCAGGGCTTGTAGATTGGTCAGTGTCCAAAGACTGTCAGGGTATGTTCAGGCCCAGCCTTGTCCCCAGTGCCAGGATCCTGAGGCTTTTCTTCAAGGTCTGCAGATTCTCTAGAGAAGAATCTTTCAGTCTTTTGTGTGGAGTAGAGGTGCCCACATGCCCACATTTGGAGACAAGATAAGGCAACAACAAAGGGACCTGTTCAGAATGCAGACTTTCATTCTACCTGCCACTGTGAACCCCATACCTCTCAGGTACCTCCTATGTGCTCATGTCATTGAATCTGAAGTATCTGAGAGGAAATCTCATGAAAGGAAATCTCTCATCTCCTGTGGGTGACAGTGGGTGAGACGTAGGGTCCATCCATTCTGTGTATAGACAAAGCTAGTCCTGCTAGCCCTCCGACTTTACTCCTGCTTGCCCTCTGACTTCTGTAGTATGGTGTTTTAGGGACTTTTTCAGAATTTTGCAGAGTGGGCTCATTCCTTCTCAGCACTTCAGCTATGACTGCCTCCATGTGCAAAGTCAGAGACCATGCCTCCAAATATTGTTTGCTCCCAAAGACTTTTAGAAATCTCTTGTCTACGTTTTTTTGATGCTTTCTCTCTATCTAAAGTGAATCTAATTTTATTTCTTTACTGTCATTTTAGGGGAGTTTCAGCAGAAAACAAAGATAAAGACTTCTGTAAAATATTTGCATATTATGTATCTGATAAGAGTGTATCAATAAAATGATAAACAAGCCAATTAAACAATAAGCAAAGGATTTGAATGGACATTCCTGCAAAGAAAGTATACAAATGACCAATAAGCCCATGAGAAGATGCTTATCATTAGTAGTCAAGGAAATGCAAATTAAAGTCACAGTGAAATGCCACTTCACATCTACTAGGATGGAGATAAAGTAACAAGTGTTGGCAGGAGGTAGAGAAATTGGAACCCTCATACATTACAGGTATTGATGGGAATGTAAAATGCGGCAGAACTTTCATTCAACAGAAAAAAAAGAGAAGGTTTTGACAATTGATCATTAGTCCATTCACCTAGTCATATCTTCAGTTTTCAAAAGGTGTTTATTGAGCACCTACTCTTTGCCACACAGTGCTTTAGATATGACTAGTATTCAGTTGGGAGCAAAAAAAGACCCAGCATCTGTGCTCATGAAGTTTTCAGTGAAGAGGACACTAATTAAAAGTACACAAATACTCAATTACAACTGTGATAAGTGCTGTAAAGGAAAAGCACTGTTCTTATATGGGAGAATGTAACAAGAGTGTCCACCTGGGCTGTGTGAGGACAGGGAAAGTATCCCTAAGAAAGTAACTTTGAACTGAAATGTGAAGTTCAAGTAGGAACTCATGAAGGTGAAGGAGAGTACTCTAGACAGATGGGGAGACCTTGAGGAAAGAGTATACAGGGAGTGTTTGGGGAATTTCATGTGAACATGGCGGCTGTTTCTTGAAAAGCAGAGCTCAGAAAGGAGTGAGGCTGAAGCAATGATCCAGGGCCAGAAAGATCCTTAAGGTGATAGCCACAATTTCAGTCATTATTTGGAAGGTAATAACAGGTCATAGAATGGTTTTAAGCAAAGGAGATATGATTCAATCTTTATTTTTTTGTTTGGAAAACTACCTTCGGCTTCCAAATACAGAAAACAAAAATGGTGGGGAGCAAGTATCAATGAGAAGTAAGTATTAGAGTGGTCTGGTTAGGAAAGCCAATAGGTGGGCAAAGGCTTGGGATGGAGATGGAAGGAGTAATATTTAGGTGGTGTTAATGGGTATTGGCAATGGATGGGATATAAGATGTAAGGGCAAGGCATGTGTTCAGAGGAAGTGCTGGTGCCATCTGGGGAAATGGAAGAAGGTTTGTGGGGTAGGGTGTGGAGACCATAAGTTTTGTCCTTGATTTGCTGTGTGTGAGGTAGTTGAGCCATAGAAATAGGATATGAGGACAGAGAGACAGCTAAATATGGGGGCAGACATGGGCAAAGTGGGCAGGAGGTGTATATTTGGATGTCATGGGTATGTCAACTATTGACATTTTCTTCTTGTGCAGTTGTCATGTGCCTTAGCAAGGGCAAGGTGACAATAGTTTAAGCAGCAGGCAAAGACTTCAACCAAAATCTACTTTCCTCAAATGAAATCTGTAAACATGCTGACATACAAAGCTCCATCCTGGAGGCTGAGCGGGAGCTAAGGAATGTAGGATTGACATCTAGCTGGAAAACTAGTAAAAGCCAACACAAATAAGAATACAGAAGCCAAAAGATGCCCTAAACAGCATGCAGTATCTGCTGAGCACAGAGTAGAAACATGAATGCCCTGGTTTTTCTGATTGGGAAATGATAATACCTCAGTGTCCACCTTCTTGTCTTATCAGGAGCTCTGCTGTCACGTTCCATTATGTCTCCTTTTGCTGTACAAAACAGAAGGTGCCATACTCTTTCTTCTATTCTGATACCCCTTCCTACCTGTGTGCTTCTTTTCATTTCTCCTTCCCTTTCTCATGGTCTGTCCTTCCTCATCCCTAGGCATCTAGAAGCAGAGATCTTCACTCTCTGTGTCCAGGGGGAGCATGGACTCACAGAATGTGAAAACCAAACTGTGTCTGAAGAGCATCAAATACAGCTTTTGTTAAAGTAAGTAAGTAAGGAAGCTCAGGCTAGGGAATCAAAACCCTCGCTCAGCACGTGCACTCAACTCTGGGCATCTGGATATGCCTGTAGCCTCTGCAACTTGTCTCTGAGGTCACCAATGTCCTCATGGCCACATCATGGTACCTTTGGAGGCTCCACGATGATGAGATTTCCTGCCTATCCTTCCACTTCCCCGACTTCTCTGTTATGTTTAAAACAAGCCAAATACTGTGGGACTTGGCCTCTTCTCTGTTTTCATGTGAGGCTTTCCGGACAATGAATGCACTAGAGTGAGTATAATGTGACTGTCCTAGTCCAATGAACTTCTCGTCAGGCAAAGTCTCCATTTCCTTCCTGAGCTCCCAGGGTTGAATTGAGGATTAAATGAGATAGTATGTGTTGGCAAGTACTGATAAAATTGACAATAAATTTAATATCTTCATCTGTTAAACTAGTTATCTTTTCTTCACCTCCAGATATAACTGGAACTAAAAATTTTAGTAGTTCCAGACTTTATCTCCTTTGGAAAGTTCTCTCAGAATTATGCTCCTATCAATTAGGAGTGTTTTCAGAATACATAATAGAAACTTCAACTTGCAGGGGATTTATTAGATACAATTAATTTTTTCTTATATAACAAGAAGATGAGAGATAGGTGGTTGTAATAATCAGTTCAACTCAATGAATTGTGGACCTAGATTCTGTCTTTCTGTGTGATGACCTTTTCTTCTTAGGTTGCAAAAGATTCCCCTCATGGACACAAGATGTTTGCCACACGTGCAGACATCCCATCTGCACTCAAGACAAGGCAAAAGAAGGAAGGAGCAGTGCAAACAGCACCTATTCTTTCAGTTAAAATCACATTCCTTCCCAATAGCCTCCCAAGAGGCTCCTACTTACATCCTGTTGACCAGAATTATGTCATGTGGACTTCTAGCGTTAAAAAATATTCAGATTCTACCACCTCTACATTGGAAACTGGTATTGGAAAAAAAAGGATTGGGATTGGTTTTGGGTTATCCAACCACCAGAGTCTGCTGTTGACTCTTCTTTGTCTCTGTAACATAGAAGTCATACATATAAGTAGATGATAGATTGATCCAATCAATCATCATGCATGTGTGTGTTGAGATTTTCGCTTTGCATTTATTTATTAAGAAAAAAGGAAATTTCATCTTAAGAAAAAACAAAAATATTTTTATTTTTAAGAAAAAATCTTTTTCTTTTTTAACTGAGAGTCTGTGTGTTCCAGGATTTTGTGGACAACTTTGAAGACTTAAGAACTAGCAAAGCAGACATTACTAACAAAAAATTTATTTTTCTTTTTTTTTTTTTTTTACTGACAGCCTGTATGTTCCACGATTTTGTGGACAATCTTGAATCCTTAAAACTAGCAATGCAGACATCATTATATAGCTAGGAACTGATGATATACTATTGCCTAGCTAGGTAGAGGTGGGTTTGGGTTGGCCTTATACATCTCTGATTTTAAAGCCAGAGGAACACAGAATCCAGGACTAAAAACCCTGGGAAAATGTACAACCCTGGGAAGAACATCTGAAACTACTGAGAAATGCTCCCTCCTGGGTGAAGGGAAATGCTGAGAAGTCAAGTTGGACATTGGTGAATCACAAACTATGGTGCCACTGAGTGGGGACCCAGAGCAAGAAGCTTCCTTCCTAGTGTCTCTGACATGGCCTCTCTCTGGAGAATCATCTAAAGAACTTAAATTTCTGAGTCTGGAGCAGAGGGTGTTTCTCATCTCAGGCACATTGGAAACTTTTCTCTGGTGGGAAATAACTGTTGCCCTGCCAATCAGAACCAACGAGCAGAGGCCTAGATCCACACTAAATCCCAATAACTCAAGTTACCAACAAAAAAGCTCTGAACTTGCTGTCTAAGTGCCAGGTGTGATGCTGGATTGGATCCTACATTGTGGGGGAATAAATGTTGCTATAAAAAATGGTATTGGGAGCATCAGCAGTCTTAGCAATGTTAATTCCTCAAATTATTCTTGAACTGTGGTTATAAAAGATAATGTCCTTTTTCTTAAGAGATACATGTGAAGTATTTAGGGATCTAGGGTCTTGGTCTCTGCAATTTAATCTCACATGTTCAGCAAAAATAAGAAAGGATTGAATAATGCATGTATTTAATATTGCTCAATCTTATAAATGGAAAGAGAGAAAAAAGTGATAAACCAAAGTGGCAAAATGTGAACAAAATGTAAATTCTATGTCAAAGGTATATTGGAGTCCACTGAAATATTTGTAACTTTTCAGAGGTCTGAGAATTTTTTCCTAAACAAAGGGTTATTTTTTAAAGGCTCTAAGATAGAGTAACCTGCTATTATGTAGAGGGCATACTAGAATGTGCCGAGTAGGAAGGTGCAGTGATAGCAGTAATTTGCACATTCTGTATAGGTGTTGCCCACCCTTTCTCCACAAAGTATTCTCCAAGCAGGCACTTGAATCCTGCCCAGATCATTTCAAAGCCTCCCATAAGGTTCTCAAAACCTGCATGTCTCGAAGCGTTGCTAATGGGCTCATCTGCTGCAAGTTACCTTGACATTTGGCTTATGACTTTCCCTCTTTCTCAGTTTGCTGTGAAGGACTAAGTGGTTTTCCAAACTTGGCAGAGTTCAAATGAACCTTTCAAGGCAGAGTCTTTAGCTAGAGTTCCATGGCCGTGCACTTTGCATCTGAAAGTTCCATTACATTTTCCCAAGCTTCCTTCCTAGGAGTTGCTCCACCTACTACTACCATTAATATTACATGTCTTGGCAAAGGACCTTGGAGTAAGTGCTTCTAGAAATTGGCCCATCAGGTGGATCTTCCCTGAGGCCTTCCTCAGAGTGCATCTCCCTGAGCCTCCTGAATGGTGACACTGAGAAGGGCTTCATTCAGCTAAAGTGCTAAGACCCATCAGCCCACTTGGGGGAAAGCCTCAATTCCCAGAAGTTATTACCACCCCAACTGCATGGAGGGGTTGGGGGTGGTAAGGTCTCTAGAACCCAGAAGGAGGGAGTTGTAGAGAGCAAGCTGTTTTGAGAAGAGCTGTGACCTTCAGAAAGGGTGTAGGCCAGCCAGAAGCACCCTCACTGAGGGGAAGCCTTGACCTCATGCACCCCCCCTCACCTCCTCTAGGGACTCCCCTGCCAAACACAATCAGAAGCTACAGAGCGAAGACCCCATGGAAGCAAGTCCACTGAACACAGACTTTGAGTCTGTAGGGGCAGTTGGAATATATCTAGTGTATTCCACTTCCTCATCTGTAAAATGGAAATAATAAAAATAATAATCAATGAGACAATATAAGTAGACAGCCAACTTGATGCCTGTTGTTTTTATTATATTCCAGGAAGGAAGCTTTTGGGGAGGGCTCTTCCAGGAGGGAAGTCTGTGCTTTTTGCTTTGCTTTTCCAGGAAGGAGAGAAGTCAAGAAAATCCCACTAGTGTTGCTAATGTTGTTAGTTGAAATAATTTCCAATTTCAAAATTTACTACAAACCTATAGTAATCAAGTAAATAGTTCTTTGGATAGCTATGAGTTCAGAAATAAACCCTTACCTTATTTCAGTCAACTGATTTTGACAAAGGTACTAATACATTTCAAGTGGGAAAGTCTTTTCAACAATTTGATATCCACATGAAAAAGAATGAATTGGGAATCTTACCTCATACCAGGTAGAAAAATTAACCCAACTGAATCTAAGAAATAAAACCATAAACTCTGAGAAGAATACATAGGTGTAAATCTTCATCATCTTGGTTTAGGCAACATTTAAGGCATAAGCTATCAAAGAAAAAATAGATTAATTAATTTGACTACATCAAAATTTAAAACTTTTGTCCTTCAAAATATACCACTAAGAAGCTGAAGACAACCCTAAAATGGTAGAGTATCTATTGTATATCAAAAAAGAGACTAATATCCAGAATATATAAAGAATTCTTATAACTCAACAGTCAAAAGGCAAGTAAGTCATTTTATTTTAGTATTTTTTTTAATAAACAAATAATGTATTTTTAGCCCCAGGGGTACAGGTCTGCGAATCGCCAGGTTCACATACCTCACAGCACTCACCACAGCACACCCCCCACAATGTCCATGACCCCACCACCCTCTGCCGACCCCCCTCCCCAAATAAGCCACTTTAAATGTGAACAAAGGATTTGAGTAGACATTTCTACAAAAAAGATATGCAAATAGTCAATAAAAAAACACCTAAGACATTCAACATCATTAGTTATTAGGGAAATGCAAATCAAAACCACAGTGACATAGAACCTCCTAGGATACCTATAGTAAAAAAGACATACAATGTCAAGTATTGGCAATGATGCAGAGAAATTGGAATCCCTATAAATTGCTGATGGAAATATAAAATGGTACAGTCTCTGTGGAAAACCACTAGCAGTTCCTCACCAGGTTTAATATAGAGTTAGTGTATGACTCAGCAATTTCACTCCTGGATATATACTCAAGAAAATGGAAACATGTCCACACAAAAACATGTACACAAAGAGTCATAGCATTATTATTCATAGCAGCCAAAATGTGGAAACAACCCAAATGTACATTGGAGAATAAACTGATGCACTAGATGTTATTTACCCATACAATGGATTATCATTCAGTGCCCCCCCAAAATGAAGTATTAACACATGCTACAACATGGATGAGCCTTGAAAACACGCGAAGTGAAAGAAGCCAGACACAAGAAGCTGTATGTTATATGATTCCATGTATACGAAATGACAAAAATAGGCAGATTTACAGAGGCAGAAAGTAAATTAGTGGTTTCCAGAGGATAGAGGGAGGAGTAAATGGGGAGTAACTGACTGTTAATGGATACAGGGTTTCGTGGGTTTTTTTTTTAAATATTTTATTTATGTATTTGAAAGAATGAGAGTGAATGAGAGAGAGAAAACAAGCAGGGGGAGGGGCAGAGGCAGAGGGAGAAGCAGACTCCTCACTGAGAAGGGAGCCTGGATGAGAGACTCAATCCCAAGACCCTGGGATAATGACCTTAGCCAAAGGCAGATGCTTAACTGAATGGGACACCCAGGAACCCCCAGGATTTCATTTTTGAGGTGATGAAAATGTCTGGAAGTAGATTGTATGATAGTTGTGCAAGCTTGCAAATAGGCTGAAAGCCTTCAATTGTGCAATTTAAAATGGTGAATTTTATGGTATGTGAATTAGATCTCAATAAAGACATTTTTAAAAGAAATAAATGGGCAAGTTGATATAGGGGAAAAGAGAATTAATGGAAAAAAAGATGGAGTTGAGATAACCACCCAGAAATTACACAAAGAGAAAAAGTGATAGAAAATATCATAAGAAAATTTGGAGAGATGAAGAGAAGCATGAGTAGAAACAGCATAACTTCAAGCAGAACATAGGGAGAATGGAGAAGAATCCAGTTCAAAAATATAAGGAATTAAGGTTCTTAGATTGAACTTTATATCTCAGATTAAATAAAAATAAAGCCCTATCTTGTTATAATGTAAACTGCAGTGCATCAAATACAAATAGACTTTCCTAAAAGGGGCTGGAGGTAAAAGAAAGATTGCTGTCAATGTGCTGGCTGTCCCTTTGGACGTAGGCTTCTTAGGAGAATTACGGTTGCCCAGAGACAAAGAGATACCCTTTAAAATGCCAAAGGAGAAGAACTCTCCAACCAGACTTCTGGTTGCTTTTTGCGAGCTCAAAAGTGACTGGAGAGGACCAGCAAAGCCATAGATGCTGTAGATGCCTGCGGAAAGAAAAACGAAAGCCTAGCCTCCAGCAGGAAAAGCAAAGTGAACTGGAATAGTGGAACGGAAGAACCATTAAGGAGCAAAGAATCAGTTAGGCGTTGGCAAATCTAGACAAATATTCTACATGTGACTCTGTGTCATCCTTTAGGCGTGATGGGCTGCTCTATGCACTCACATTGGCAGTAGGAATTTGAGTATGGTGTTCATTGGTTTTATTTGTGGTCCATATAGGATACGAGGCCTACATTTTTGCAAACAGTATTAGCTTCTTTTTCTCTCAGTCTTGGGGAGAGCATCTCCCCAAAGACTCTAAGCTCTGTGAGAATGGAAATTGTGCTCACCTTTCTCATCTGTGCCTCCACAATTCCAGAACGGGGAACTTGGTATGTGCTCCATGAACTTTTTGTTGAACGAATACACGAACTTTATCAGCTTGTACATTCTTGAGTTTGTTGTCTGCCTTTTGTCTCTCTCACCTCGCTTGCTCTGCCACTGTAGAGACACCCTCCTCACCTTATGTCAGGTGCCCCTCGAGGGGAATACCTTCCTGCTGAGCTCGGACTCACCATGTCTGGCCGGCCCTCTGTGGATATTCCATCACCCCACACCAGGCCTCCTGACGGCTCCCACAGGTGGATGCCCTCGCAGGGGCCCAGGCCCTGGTGCTCTTCTGGGCTGCCATGGCCACCTCCTTGCTTTGCCCCATCTAATGACCGAGGAGTGAGTTGTGTTTTGAGAAAGGAAGGGAAAACAAGAAGAGAAAGGTAGAAAAGGGGGAAGCGAATGGAGGAGGACAATCTATTTTTTGTTTTTTAATCAATCCTGTCTTCCTTATAAAAACTATTTTTTGGCTTGGATCAATCTATTTTATTCCAGCGGTTCCCCCTACCCACGCAGTCTTCTCTGGAATTGCCCCTACTCTGGCCTTCTGAAATTCAAGTCATTCTTTAACACAGAGGACAAATGTGTCGCCGGGGCCTTCTCTGATCTCACACACAAACACGTACACACACACACACACACACACACACACCTGCACACATGTGCACAGGCACCTAAACAGAACGGGTCCCTAGATCACATGAGTTCCTATAGCACTGCACCCAGCTTCTCATAACACTTAAGAAGACATTATATGATGGTTGATTGTTCATAATCGGTCAGCCCCCACTAAACTGGGAATTCTTTGAAGTCAGAAGTCCTTGGGGCACCTGAGTGGCTCAGTTAGTTAAGTGTCTGCCTTCAGTTCAGGTCATGATCCCAGGACCCTTGGATGGAGCCCAACATCGGGCTCCTTGCTCAGCGGGGAGTCTGCTTCTCCTTCTGCCCCTCCCCCACCATGCTTGCGCTCTCTGTCTCTGCGTCTTTCTGAAATAAGTAAACAAAGTTTTTTTAAAAAAAGTCAGAAACCTCCTTTGCTAACCCTTCACACAGGCTGACACAGGCTGGCGTGCAGTGAGAGCCGCATGAACTGTCCTGTAGCTTTGGCACATGCAGGTCATCTTGATGTTGGAGAGCTGGTGGAGTTTCGGGTACTCCTTGGGTAGTAACAGTGTTTTTCTATAATTTCTGGGCAGCTTACAGCTAGCAACCATTTTATTCTAGACTCGGATATGTTCTATAGGACAGTAGGGGCTGATTCAGCCCGATCTTCAACTGAATACTAACAACTACGAGAAATTCGCCCACAGCATTCTCGCGAGAATTCCAGCACTCAGCAGCAAATTAATTACTACTGCTCATCAGCAAAAATCTATGCATTTTCAGCCTCTGTTAGATTATAAATAAATTAACATGACAAGATTTTCAATTCAGAAAACAATGCCAAAATATAAAGAATTGCATAAAGCAACCCAAGTGCAATTAGAAAGGAAGAATCCAATACATCCTACAGGAATCTCTCTAACCCTGAATTCTTGCAGAGGGAAGATGCCCAAGTGTTCAGCATTGGAGCTAATTTAAACTTCTGTCCTATAATTTTAAATTCAGACACTCAGGTTGCCCTTCTATTCCTTGCTTAGCCGGCTCAAAGGACTTGTCATCTTCCATCACTGGTATTTAATTTCACAGTTAAATATACACACCAGAAGCAACCCTCCACCGTCTTCTGTTTCCTTCTTTCCCTTTCTCTCTCCCACCTCAGATAGCACTGGGTTGGGTGGGCCTGGCTCCATTCCAAGTTTCGCTGAACATCTGGAACAATTTTTCTATTGTTCTTTATCTGAGTTTGTAAAACCACAAATGACTTTGCTAAGCACCATTTTCCCTTAATTTTGAAACCTACCCAAATTTTAGATGTATTTATTTCTCATGCTTCTGATTCATGTATACCTTACTCCTCAAAGTGCATTTTGTTTTTTCCGGCTTTTTCATGAGCCATTTTCTACCCGAGATGGTTGGGCAATCTTTGCAGTCTTTGTCAGCATCTTGTAACCATTTTCGTCTTCCTGGAAAGCGGATTATTAACAGAATAAAGGAATAGACATCAGAAACCCACAGTACTCACACCCCCTCCCTGTAACAACACCCAAGAGAAGCTGATGGTCAGCCCAGATCCTGAAACCATGTGATAAATGAAGGTATCTGCTTGCAAAGAGGCCCTGTTAGACACTAAACAGGGGGTTATCACTGCTTGGTCATAATGTACATAGAGAAACTAGAAGGATTCAGTGAAAGGATTTGTGTATACACGGTGAAAATATACATCACAAACACACTTAATGACTTTTTAAAAAAATAATACATTTTTGTAGTGGTAAAACAGGTGTAACATATAATTTACTATTTTGACCATTTTCAAGTGTGTAAGTCTATAGCAATATGTGCCCATCACCACTATCCATCTCCAGAAACTTTCATCATCCCCAAATGAAACTCTGAACCCATCAAATACTAACTGCCCAGTCCTCCCAGTCAGCCCCTGGGAACCACCATTCTATTTTCTGTCTCTACAAATTTGACTATTCTAGGTACTTCATATGATTAGAGTCATATAATATCTGTTCTTTTGTGAACAGATTACTTTACTTAGCATAACACATTCAACTTTCAACCCTTCATTCCTTTTTAAGGTCGAATAATATCCCATTGTATTTTTGTTTATCAGTTCATTCATCAGTGGACATTTGGGTGTTTCCATCTTTTAAGTATTTAAGTATCTGTTCAAGTTTCTGCTCTTAATTCTTTGGGGCATATACCTAGGAGTAGAATTGCTGGGTCATATGGTAATTCTATTTTTAGTGTTTTGAGGAACCACCATATTGTTTTCTGTAGCAGATGCACCATTTTACATTCTTACGAGCAGTGCTAAGTGATATTTGTTTAACTGCCTACATTGCAGATGCCAATGCAACCCAACTGGCAAGGGTATGAGGGACAATCTGTTTTATAAGGAGAAGGGACAGGGGCTGAGGTGGCTATTGCCTCACCCTGTGTTCAGGATGTCTGCCATTAAAGAAATAGCCCTGTAAGTGAGAATAAAATGTAAGATCCAGAAAGCTTTAATGAAACTAGGAACCCATTAAATTTTCAGCAAGTATGAATTTATGGGCACCCAGAACCCTCTTCTAACATACTGTTGTCTGATGTTCACAGCCCAACACAGAGGTGTTCTGGCTAGATTGCATTGCATTTTAACTGTATTTGTATATCCAGTAATCATATCCCAGCTAAATTTCCTGACCTGAGCACTCTGCTCTTGCCAACTAAGCGACCTGGTAAACTTTTGTGTCCAGTTAGGAAGGATCACGTTCCTCAAATAGCCAGTAGCCGATGGCCTCATACCCAGACTCTCCTCCAGATTCCTCCTTGCTTCTCACCTGCGGAAAGGGCAGTGCTAATGTCCCGTCCTCTGGGAGCCCCCAGGCTGGTCCCCATAGTCTGTCTGACAGGGATCCTCCTCAGTGGGACCAGTGGACAAAATGGGAGGAGCAATGTGAACTTCCCAGTCAAGTTTCAAATGGGTTTGCAGAGCAAGCTTATTTCTGCATCTGGCTGTGAATGATGGTCTCCCCATCATCACTGCTGATGGCTTATCATACCTTACCCCCAGCCAGATCCTCGGGACTAGGCTCCTGTATGACTAGGGGAAGAGAGGGTATGGAAAGTGCCCTATGACAGAAAGAGCACCGGGGGGGACCCCATCCAGGGGCCCTTGAATCAAGGACAGGCCCAAGTCCCCACATATGACATCCAAGTGTCTCCAATCCATACACCATTGGCTATACTGGTGACCCTCACAGAGCCTGCTGAAACTATGATCAACTCCCCTCCTCAGGAATGTGGAGTTCTAGTTTTGATTAGTTTTTGTTGTGAGGGCTTGGGGGAGGGGGTGTCATGTAGCTGCAGACAGATGAGCCTTGAAGACTGTAAACTGGGCCAGGGGTGCCCATTTCAAAGGCATTGAAGAGGGAGCCAAGAAAACAAAGAGGCAATTTCCTCTGCCCACATCTCAGAAATGCTGGGCAGGTTGCATCTAAATGATTGCAAAGAGCTCGGAAAACTCCAGGCCACAGACAAACCACAGCCACGAATAATTATACCCCACAGTATCAGGGTGAGGAGGGTTTCCCACGGTCTCAGCGAGAGAGCTCCCAGCTCAGCGTGTGGTCCCCAAGCAAGGCCACAAAGTCAGGGTAGGAGTGACTGGAAACTAGATAGGACCCTGGGAGAAAAGAGACAGTCAGTCAGACACTGAATAGCATCACGAATATCAGGAGAAGCTGGGAACCAGACAACAGGCAGAAATGCTGAGGTGACCCAGTGAGGGCCACTCATGGAATGTAGTAAAGACATCACTTTGGGGTCTGCAGACATGAGTTTACACCCCAGCTCTGCTGCTGTCTTCTTTGGAGATTCTTCCCCACCACCCATATGCACAGACTCTGAAAGGAGGAGTTGGATTCAGGTCGTTGATTTGGAAGATAAGCCCAAGAAACATCAGTTGGGGTGGGGAGGTGAGGGAGAGTGAAAGATATGGAGGGAGTTATGCAACAGTTAGCACTGAAGGAAAGGAGGTGCGGAGCTGTTCCCAGTGTGAGGGGAGGGAGCTGTAGTGTGTGTCCGCCAGCGCCCTTCCATCATCAGTTGAGGCCATTAACGCTCTGGCACTTCAACTTGTCTCCTATGCCTCAGGAAATGGGGCACCTAGATAGAAGTTCATGGGGTTGCCACAGGCAGTTAGTTCAGTGTGGAAAGGTGTTGAGAGGATATGGGTAGGATTCCTCTGGGACTTTGGACAACCCATATGACATCTCTAAGCTGTGGTCTCAGCATGCATAGTACAGATAAACCCACCTGCTTCCAAGGAAAGTAGGTCCTGTTCAATGGGAGGCCCTTTGTTCTGTCAACAACCTCATAGGGTTGGTTCAGCTTCTTGGGGGTGGAGGCAACAGTGCCCGGCTACACTACCCTGCAATGCATAGGAGGAGAGCTGAGAGCTCCTGGGTGATTGGGAGGGAAGGGGTATGGGAGGAGAGGTGATAGAATGAAAGAGAGGAGGCCAGAGAGAGGGCAAAGCCATGTGATTCCTGTAGCCCCAGGTCTGCGGTATGGTCTGCCGACTTGAAAAGAGTCTGGTGTGGAGGGATCTGTCAGGTACCCATGAAAGCCTGGTTCCATCACTAGACTGGTGTGAGGACAAGTAGGGACAGCAGGTATGAATGGGTGAGCCAGGAACAGAAGCCTGAGAGCTCCTTGGAACTGGTGGTTATTCTAGAGAGGTCTTTGGAACTCTTTGGACTATGGAGTTGTTGGTGTCCATGTCCCCCAAAAGCAGCCTCTGAAATAAGGACTCAGGTGCACGTGGCTTACTCAGGGAGATGATCCCGAGACAGGAGTGGAATGGGTGGGTCTCTACTATAGTCAACTGGGGGTCCACCCTGCCAGGAACTCTCTGAGGAAATATGTACAACAACCTCAGGGTTGTTCCCGGAAGGAGAGAAAGCTGGCTTTATTTACAGACCCACAGGTCAGATAAGTGGTGCCCTATGGGTATGAAACCCCCACATTTGCAACCTGCCATGTCCAGGTTGAGGAAGTTTCTTTGCTGCCAGGAAGACCTCAGTCAGGGAGCAGGAAGATGCAGACACTGGGAGTGGCAACTGTCCCATGTGGGGACTCCTCTCAGCAGCATGTGAACCCTGAAGTGGGCAGTGGGAACCTTCAGCTCCTGTTAGATCTACCTAGAGCTCTGAGGGCAACAGCATGTGGGGCACAAAGATCAGCAAATGTGTCTGGAGGCCAGTGGTTGTCAGTGACAGGTGAGTCCAGAGCCACAAATGTTGAGGTATCCCAGCAGGCAGGCAGGCAGGGGTTGTGTGGAAGTCCGGTCATACATGGGAAGAGGACTGCAACCCCAAACAGAGCAGGGGAGGCCAGCAAGGAGTCCTGATCCTCTTCCCTAGTTATATATTTTTTTAATCCATTTAGAGTTTATTTTTGTGAGTGGCATAAGTTTTGTTCTTTTATGAAGACATCCAGTTTTCCCACTACCGCATATTAGAGATCATTCTCCGCCTATTGTACATTCTTGGCATCCCTGTTGAAGATAAGTTGATTGTATACACATAGGTTTATTTCTGGGCTCTCTACTCTATTCCTAGGTATCTTGTCCTATATATCTTTTTATGCCAGTGCCACGTGGTTTTGATCACTATAGCTTTGTAATGTAGCTGAAGTCAGAAAATATGATGCCTCCAGCTTTGTTCTTCTTGCTCAAAATTACTTTAGTTAATTAGGGCTTTCATGGTTCTGTAAGAACTTTAGGATTAAAAAATTTCTGTGGAAAAATGGCATTGCAATTTTGATAGAGATTGCATTGAACCTGTGGAGCACTTTGGATAATATGGACATTTTAACAATATTAATTCTTCCAACCCCAAAACATGAAATATCTTTTAAATTAAATTGTTTCTGTCTTCTTCACTTGGTTTCATTAATGCCTTATCAATGTTAGCATTGGTTAAATCTATTCCTAAGTATTTTATTGCTTGTGATACTATTATAAATGGGATTGCTTTCTTAATTTTTCTTTCAGATAGCTTGTTTTTAGTGTATAGAAATACTATACATTAATTTTTTAACATTAATTTTTTTATCCTGCTAATTTACTGAATTCATTTATTAGTTCTAACAGCTTTTTCGTGTAATCTTTGGGTTTATATATATATATATATATATATATATATATATATATATATAAAACATAAGTTCATCTACAAAGATAATTTTATGTCTTCCTTTCCAATTTGGATGCTTTTTTTTTTCTTTTCCTTGCCTAATTCCTCTGGCAGTACTTCCAGTATTATGTTGAATCAGAGTGGAAACAGTAAGCATTCATGTCTTGTTCCTGATGTTCCTTGTTCCTCTTTTCACTGCTGAATATGGTGGTAGTTACGGACTTGTCATATATGGCCATTATGTTCTACACACAATTTGTTGAGAGTTTTTATCATGAAAAGATGTTAAATTTTGTCAAATGGTTTTTCTGCATATATTGAGAAGATCCTATGATTTTTATCCCTCATTCTGTTAAGACACCTTTCATTATGTTGATTGGTTTGTGGGTATTAAATCATTCTTATATCCCATGAGTAAATCCCACTGAATCATAGTGTACGATCCTTTTAACGTGCTCTTAAATTTGGCTTGCTATTATTTTGTTGAGAATTCCTATATCTGTGTTCGTCAAGGATATTGGCCTAGAATTTTCTTTTCCTGTAGGGTACTTACCTGGCTTTGGTACCAGGGTAGTACTGGTCTCATAAAATGAGTTTGGAAATGTTCTAAAACTAAGTGTTCTAAAACTTCTTTAGAAAAGTTTGAGGATTGGTCTTACCATAGGACCAGTGAAACCATCTAGTTCTGTGTTTCTATTTGTCAGGAGATTCTTGATCATTCATTCAATCTCCTTTCTTGCTATTGGCCTGTCCATCCTTAGTCATTTTTAAAGAAAATGAACATTGAATTCAGGGGAAAAATTAGAACTATGAGCAACTATATCCATCAGGGTTAAGTTCATCTGTAACAAGAGCCTTAGTGCAACATGGCTTAGACAAGATAAAAGGTTTTCTCTCTCAGGTTAAAGGCTGGAGCTCTTCAGTTGGGGGGCTTATGTGATGAGCTCTCCTGCAAAGTCTGTAGGCTCCTTCCAGCTCTCTGCAGTGCCACTCCACCGTGGTCCAAGCAGATGACCCTCAGATCCCATTCCAGGCACAAGATGGAAGAAGTGACCAAGAGAAAAGGGAGAAGGACAAAAGGGAGGCAAAAACTGTTTTGAAGGAAGGCTCACAGTAGTTGCCATACCACTGATTTAGTTACATCCCATTAGTGCAGTCTGAATCTTAGGACCATCCCCATCTTCAGGAGAAACTGGAGACATGGTCTGGTTTGTGTGACAATGTGCCCAGCTAGAAATCCTCTCACTGAGGAAGAAGGAGAAAATGGATGCAGCCCAGCTGGGCTGCAGCAAATTTTGTCCATCAACTTTCACTTGTGGATGCTTAGCCAAAGGTGGTTAAGTGCATATGGAAAATACAAAATATATCTCATGTATGTTCTGAGCAACAAACTACTACCCACTCCTGTGTCCTCCCATCTCAGGCTCATCCTTGCAGCAGGTGCAATTGGTGCCACACCCCCTCCCTTCTGCTCCACCACAAGCAGGCATGAGTGATATTTGGGGGCATTAATATGCCTGGGGAAACCCTCAAAAGAGGGACCTAAGAGTCAGTGCGTTCATGCCCCAGGCCCCCAGTGCGCAGTGGAAGAACTACAAGGGTGCTCGCCGTGGTTTCTCTGACACGCCCCAGCAAACGATGACAGCCTGGTGGTCAGTGATTATCAGTAATTGTCACCCATTACTCTTATTTTCTCCCCTGTGCTTTATTCTCCTCACTGTGTTACCCAAATAAATTCCCTGCAGCCAGGGCCTTGTCTCAGGGTCAGCATCTGGAGGAACCCAAACGAAGACACATGCTTTGCATGCCTTCCTTGCGCCACCTAGATAGTGGCTCAAGCATAAATCAAACTTAGATTTCTAGACTTCAAGGCCAAGTGTTTTTTCCACAGTGGCAGGACAAGAACATGGGAACATTTTACAAACCACTACTCTGTCAACAAATGGCAATTCTGAAATTGTTGACCTGATTTCTCATTCAAATCCTAGGCCCACAAAGAGTGAATGGAGTAGACAAACATGCAATGAAGACTCAGCCTACATATTAAAGATAATAACCAGGACTGGTTTCGCTAATGAATGGAGTCTGTGCCTCCTCCTGCCGGTAATTCTGGGGACAGCTGTTTGATTTGATTTATTGTGTTTTTCTTTATTAGGATGTTGTGCACAGTGGTAGGAGCTGCTGTGCTGAGAGGGAGGAGCTTGTCCCTGGTAAGCCCCAGAGACTGTGCACCCCAAGACCAGGACAGAAAGAGACACTTTGGGGAACTGCGAAAGATCATCCATGACCTCAACTGAATCTGTGGCACAGGAGGTGGGCACAGCCATCCTCCTATAGCCAAATGCTGCCATCCATTTCTGGTCAAACACATATGCAGGTAAACTGAGGCAAATGACTGAGAACTTGCCCGGATTCTGGGGTTGGAGTCCTACAGAGCAAAGGAGCAGGGGAAGGGAGTGACAACCAGCTGGGTCCAGATGGAGACCCTGGTGACCGTGGCCCTGAGATCCTGTCCTTCATCCTGTCCCAAGCTGGCATCTTCTCTGCTCCTGCATCCCTGGCTCTGGAGTATTGATCATGAGCTGCACCATATACATTTGCCCCAATCAGATTTGGGACCTCCAGCAACTAAGTTACTCGGCCAAGGCCACATAGCTAATAGTTTCAGCCTGTCTGCCCCCACGGCCGTATTTTTGACACCAAAAATTTTTGAGCCTTCTGGTGGGCTTTACTGGGCCATCAGGTGTGACAGGGGTAAGACCCCAACAGGAATGTTGGTTTTGACTCTCACCAAAGAAGACCAGATAACCTGATTCCCTGCCTGCCCTGCCAAGTTATGAGGCTGAGGATATGGGGCTGAGGTGGGTGAGGGGGTACCTGACTCCCCTTTCCCTTCAGCCTTCCGGTGAAGTCTGCTCTCCCTTCCAAGGGCACCTTGAGCAAAACCTTGGGAACCCCTGCCTGGGACCACGGAGGGGGCCTCGGAAGGGACTAAGACCCTCCCACAGGGTGGGCTTCACACCTGGACAGATGCCACAATCCAGGGTATGGAGTGGGCCCGGCAATACTGACGCCTGCCTCAGGCTTTCTTCAGAACATGTTCCCAAAACGAACCTCCTTGGAGAAATGAGGGTTATGAGAGGAGAGAGAAAGAACTGACGTGGGGGCAGAAGTATTAACAAATGATCTGGGATTCATTTTTTCGGGACAACAGACTCCCTAAATTTTTATATGTGGCAACTCGGGGATTAAGTGCTGCTGGTGCCAGGGGCTTCTGGGAACCAGCGGGGTGTTAGGGGCAGAGAAGGAAGGCCATCCTGCTGAAACTGTGAGCTCGCTTCCACAGGGTCTGAACTTCAAGGACATACCCGTGCTCACTGGGGCTCTCCCCTGCATTCCAAATCATCAGCCACACATCTTCAGGCCCTGCCTACTTTCTATTTAAGGGGCAAGATAGCTAGTGCACTGCATCTTGGCTGTTTCTTAATAAAATGGAGAGGTTGGTGAGTGTTCATGAATAACAAGGACCAGAGCAGTGACTGGAGCCAGGGCTTTCCTAAAGCTATTCAAAGGCCAGGGAGCAGAGGGCTGTCTGCTGGCGGCCTCCAGAAAATGCACATAGCAGCTCAGGAGTCCTTAATGGAGGGGGGCTGGTGTTTTTCTTTTGTATTTGAGGAGACAACAGAGGAGGTTGGAAGTGTTACTCAAAAAAGATTTCTTTTCAGCTCAGAAAGAAATCCAGTGTCGGTTTGACTTTGTGTTGTTCTTGTTAGCAACTGGAAACATCTACTCGCCTGGAGGCTCTTAGACTGGGATATTGGGATATTGTGTGGGAGTTCAGCAGAGCACGCTGGACTGGTGAGAACTTCCTTCAGAAGACTGTAGGCATCTGAGCCAAGAGGTCCTTGGGAGGAAGCAGAACCTGCCACAGAACTCTTGTTTGGAAATGCTCTCAGGGAGCAGAGGGGAGCAGGGGGGAGGAGCCAGACAAGGATGTGGTTAGCTCAGCCAGTCCCCATGAGAGCCCCAGAGCATGAATTGCACTAGAGTTGTCCCACATTAAGGGAAAAGGGCTGACCTTTGCAATCTCATGTCACACAGTCATTGGTCAGATTTGGGGGAGGGGGGTTCAAGGGTTAAGGTGACTTGTAATCTTGAGGGATGTTGTGGTGGGAAGTGGCTCCTGTTCTTTTGGGAGGGGGCAGCTGCGTGTCATTAGCAGTCAACACTCACAGCAGATGAAGACAGGTGCACTTGCTCTGTAAAGGGCTCTGAGTGGGCCACCAACAGCGTCCACTGCTGAAGGAAACACAACATTTCATCCACATGAATGGCTGACACCAATAAACCCAGCTAAATCACTGTAAAGTAAGATTTATTGTGTGATCTTGGCATTAACGCTACTGGTTCCCAGCTTATCATAAAAGATGGGTTCCTTAACTCTTTATTTCAGTTTCCTGTGGGTAAAATAAGATCCTCTACACATTTCCCATCCATCTGATTCTGATATTTTAATTATTCTAATCAATAACTAAACCATTTGGCTCTATTGAGCTGTCCATTTTGAAATGTGTGTTTCTGAGCTATTGCATATATGTGCTTGGGTCTTAACCCAACTGAGAGAATCAAACCGGGAGTGGTGGGGGAGGGGAAGGTAGTTTGCTAAATCCAAACAGAACCAAATCCAAATTCTTTTAACTGGAGCATGAATCAGAAACATAAATGAGAAGCAGATTTATATACTTTCCAAAACTCCTGAAACAAAGAAAAGCCTACATGTTGAAATAATCTCAAAATTTGATGCAATTTCATTTGGTTTGAGTCACTTGTGGACATTTGTCTCCAATAAGCAGCTGATTCAGTTCTGTCGTAATGTTCTTATTTCCGTTCTCTTTCTTCACTATTCTCTGAAAATCTCATTTACCTTTTCAAGTTGCCCCTTGAAGATGGAGGAGGAAGGGAGGGGAGGGGGCTAGTTTTAGAATCTGCTGAGTATATGGCCAGGAAAAGAGTTGGTGGGAAGAAATAACTCTTGTTTAGCTTCAAAGTTTTCTGGTGGTTTTCTTGCATATGAAAAAACAAAATTAAAAAAAAAAAAAAAGCGGGGAGGCGGGTGCCTGGGTGGCTCAGTAGGCTCAGGTCATGATCCCAGAGTCCTGGGATTGAGCTAAGCATCAGGCTCCCTGCTGGGTGAGAGGCCTGCTTCTCCATCACCCACTCCCCCTGCTTGTGTTCCCTCTCTGCTTTCTCTCTGTCAAATAAATAAATAAATAAAATCTTTTTAAAAACAACATTCACTCCTTCCTGCCTCTCTTGCCCTCATCCTCTGCTCCTAGAAGTAAACCCACTGAAATCTTTTGGCACTGCCGTCCATATGCGACATCAGTGGCACAGAACAGGGTCACCTCTGCAGCCCCGGTCATGGGCAGCTCCAGGCCCCGCATGTATCGTTCATTTCCAGGCAAGTGCCAAGGGCACCAAGACAGCTTCATCTTCCTTAGGACTTCCAGGCGGCACAGAGACTGCAACTGGCAATCCGCAGTGCCTCCCTGGGCTACAAAGGGACTCGGGGCCTGCTGTTCATTCTGGCAGGATCTCATCAATTAGTTCATAATGCTGTCTCAAGATGACTTCCCCCTCTTTTCTTTGAAATATTTGCTTACATACGTTTTCTCACTTTTCTTTCCGCCTTCCCACCCTTCCCACATACACACTCAGAAATAGCTCTCTTCTCCAGAGCGGCAGGCTGGGGCTCCACGCTCTCCGGGCAGGGCTGTGGACGCCTGTGGTCGCTCCTTGGAGCTGGCAAGCTGCCAGGGAAGGAGAGGAGGCTCTGGCCTCGAACCAAGGACGTAATTACTGACATGCTTAGCATCCATCGACTCTTCTCCTGTGAGGGTGTTGCTAATGAGATAATCCACCACACAGGACCTTTGCTGGATTCATGTTGCAAAGAGAAAGAGAGCAAGAGAGAAAAGATTCAAAGCCCCAGGAATGAGCTCACATAACCCTTGGGAAGCTTCATGAAAAGCATAAACAAAACCTTAGCCCCTTGACCGAGCAGGAGTCCGGACTTAAGTACCTATACTCATAACACGCACTTCCATCACAAAAATCCCTCCTAGCAAAAATATAAATAAATAAACAAATAAAAATAAACTTTAAAAATTTAAATATTTGACTCTAAAATTAAGCAAACTCATGCTCAGAGATGAGGGATAGGCCAAATGACATTTGAGGTCCCACAACTCCGTGGGACCCCAGGTATAGACACAGCACATAACGTGCCAGTGCAAATGATCACGATCAAGTGAGTGATGTGGCCTGGGTGGGGACCGCGGTAAATGAAGAGCATGTGTCAGGTAGAGGAGGCACCTGCTGCACTGCTCCAGGTAAGTTTAACCACACGGAGGAAAATGGCCAGTGTTGCCAAAAGCTGACACTTCTTTCAAGGAGAACCAGAAATTCAGAATTGTCTATGAAAGCTCTGATTTTTAAATACTGTGGCTGAATATTTGTACAGGCCAAATACCATAGCAGTTATGAGTTGGATCTGGCTTAAAGCCTTTGAGATGATTCCTATTGGTGAATAAAAGCTCCGAAGCGGAAGTCCTGATGTCCATGAACTTTGCAGACCTTCACAGAGACTGTCAACACCACTCCAGAGAGATGCTGGAGACCGTATTCACATTACCTGCTATTAGGATTCTCCAGGGACGTGGCTGGACTCACAGACACTAAAGGAAGCCAGACCTGCAAGGTGAGGCTGTGTTTCTCTGTCAGGCCAGGATGACTCAGGAGGCCTGCCTTGACTGGGCCAAAAATATTGCAGACTCGCTCACTCAGGGAACTGTTTGATGCCCATGGAAGGGGCACAGGGGACAGTCCTCCACCCACAGCTACCCACGACTCAAAGGTTGCTCAGAGAGCAATGTGACCGCCTTGTCTACAGATTCCATATGGAACCCCAATATCAAACTGATACACGGCAGGCCAGAGGAGCAGAGGGACCCCCAGTGAGTCCTTACTACTGTCCTGTAGATACAGTGTGCAACCCCAGAATCTCACCCAACACACAGCCAGGAAAGTTGCCTCAGCAACCCCAACCCTTTTGAAGCCCGCAGCCCTCCCCTGTGATTTCTATGAGTTCTGGAGCCCTGGGTTCCCAGTGACCCTCAGGGCTGCCTGTGTTTTGTTCCACCTCTGTGGTTGCTGGATGTTTTAATAGATTCTCCTGAAGACAGCAAAAAACACGGTCAACACCTTCTTTTTCCTCCCCAGGATCCTCCTTCTTCCCCTACCATCAGGAGGGACACAAATCCCGCCTCATATAGCATGAATAGCAGCATGGCAAACATGATGTTTCAGGGTGCTTACATCTGTCCTTGAGGCCTCTCTACTCCCCCTAGCTACTTATCTAAAGGCTATGCTCAGGGCTGGCTTTGCGGGCCTATGACCCATG
Organism: Mustela nigripes; assembly: GCF_022355385.1. Lineage (NCBI taxonomy): Eukaryota > Metazoa > Chordata > Mammalia > Carnivora > Mustelidae > Mustela > Mustela nigripes. The sequence goes on from NC_081558.1 coordinate 68,142,536, forward strand.
CAGCTTGACCCATCCCCCACCCAGTGCTTGGGGACCCCCCCCCCACTAAAATGTCCTGCACTTGTTTGAAGTCTCTGCTGTCACCATCTAGAGAGTCTTAATAATTGTTGGATAAAGAGGTCCACGTGTTCTTTGCATTGGGCCTGCCCAGTTATGTATTCAGTCTTGGGTGTACTTCTTTCAACCACACAGTGTCCTAAGAGGAAGGGTAGCACTTGACAATGGTCTCTACCCTCATCCATCTCACTCCGCCTCAGTCTCTTCACCTGTGAAATGGTGTCAGGCAGCAAGAATTCCTGTCCCCTTCAAGGTCCTTCTAGCCTGACTAAGATAAGCAAATTGACATGAGACAGATTGACAGGAGAAAATCAAATTTAATAGCAGACACATGGAATCCACACAGACATGATAATTCTAAAGATAGGCACAATGAAGTGTATAGGCCATCCTGAATGAAAGAGAAAGGGGTAGGGGTCTGGATCTTCAAAGGGAAGGAATACAATTTATAGGAAGATAAAAAAGAGAAAATGTTTTGTAAACAAATGTTTGGTGGGCCACTCAGAAGCAATAGGACATAGAGGACTGATCAGAGTCCTTAAAAAAACAAAGAACAGGCCTTGCCAAGGTCCTCCCTGTCTATCATACCTAGTTCGCATCATAATGTAGTTGTCTATAGTGATAGCACTCTTCTCAGAACAGGTCTTCTGTCTGAATTCTTTTAGGCTGTTGTGGGGGAGGTAAAGGGTTTTCTAGAATTTCCTGGGTTTTGATTGTTTTTTAGCTCAAATAATCTTCTTGCCCAAGTGGCTCATCCTGGGGGCACCTGCCTTTGTTCCCCAACATGGCAATAGGAATCCCTAGGGACACTTGAGGGGATTAGCTGTGACCATGAGTAGGAAGGTTGGCACAGAGCCAGGCACGGGGAGGGGGGAGGGGCTGGTTATTACCAGTTCCTTGTGCCCAATGGGCAAAGCAGCAAGGAACCATGATGGGGAAGCTCTGGGTCACTGACCATGTGCAGGTGGCCCATTCCACAGAGGGAGGGGCTCTGAACTACAGAACCCCTGAGGAGGTTCCCTATTAATAATAAAAATACCATTTACTGGAAATACATTGTGTGTCAGTCACTTTTCATTTACTATAGCTCATCCATATAGCTTTCTGAAGAACATGTGTTATGTGATGCTCCCATTTTTACGGATGGGAAACTAAGTCATGGAGGGCAACTGACTCAGGTCCAGAGAGCTGAGTGGCCAAGCCAGAATCCAGACCTCATTCTGTCTGAATGTAAACTCCCTATTCTTTCTCTTCTGCCATGCATGGGGAATGAAAGTACAGCATCATCGTGCCTTCTTTGAGCCATGTACCAAGTTGTCGAGGACTAGCTCAGAACGTTGGCTGAGCAGGTCTATGGCACATATCTGACCAGTGAATGAAGAGAATGATTAGAAAGGAGAGCAGTGGGGCAATCGCATTATTGAACTTCCAAGCCAGGACACTTCTGAGATTGGATACAAGGATAAACAACGACTAAACCATGTACACTGGGGCATCTGGTTACAGTGGAGAAAACTGAGCTGGATGATATTCTCATTATTCCCAGGAGATTTATTTTTTTCATCATTATATATTCTAAGGAGATATCCAGCACACCTTATTTTCTGGTTCTTCTATAAGCTGGCCTCTCCTCCAGTCAGTCCCTGCATTCTGCACAAGCCATTTGCTGCAGAGGGTTTTTGTTTTTTTATTTTGTTTGTTTGTTTATTTTTGCCCATTGAACTGGCTCTGTGTCTGGTAGGGCTTTGCCCAGCCCATGCACACAGCATCTCCACTACATACAGGAGGGGCCATGCTGGGCATGGTAGCTTGCCATTGGGATGTTTCAAGGTTGGATGGTGTCCCTTGTGTCTCTTAGTGTAAACTTCCAGGCTATACAAGCTGATCTGTTGCTCTAGGGTAAAGCATCAGGCAGTCTTCCATCGAAGACAAAGAATTCACTTGCCTTATATTCACTGCTGGCCAAGAGACAATGGCAGCCTGTTTCTAGGCCCATAACAGGAGGTGAGAGACAGGGATTCTCAGAGAAGTTTCCAGTTTCTTGATCGTTTTTCTTCCCACAAATTTAACTTTTTAAAGACCTCAAATATAGAGAAAAGTTGCAAGACGAGGACAAGGAACACACATATACTGTTTATTTAGATTCACTGGCTGTAACTTCGTCTCTCCACCACGTCCATTTGTGCAAGTACCCGTGAGGTTTATTGAGAAGTAGCCCCCATGAACAACCAAAGAAGAAGCAGGATTGAGCAGCAAGACCACCCACCCACTCTGCAAGTGGGCCAAGTTCCGGGCAGTCCTGCGGAGAGTTCCAGAACAAAGAGTGGTCATTACAAAAGTTCTGTGCTGGACCAAAATGTTAGATCCTAGGAGCTCTCTATGCTCAGTCATCAGCTGGGCTGGCAAGTGTGCCAAGAGCTGGGGGGCCTGGATTCAATGCATCCTAGCAGCCTGGGGCAAGACCTTTCTTGAGGGAAGATCCAAGTGCAACCTCATGGCTGCCAGAGGGTCCCACTACCGACTCAGCAGACCCAGAACTACACAACTGTACCAGAGTCTTGACAACACCAGCAGTATTTCTTATTTGCACAAACAGGAAATTCCCCATTTCCTATTTGCTCCTTGACACAGAGCAGATACGATTGGTGCCAGCCTACTGGGCACAGCTCTCATGGATATATGGAAGCTACCCAGTGAATACTCACAACTCTGCCCGAGGGCATTTTGGGGCTTGGGAGCATGTTCTGTGCATAGGGGAAGCCAGAAATGCTGGAGAGTTGCCGTTGCTGGAAGTAGCCCTCCACTGAAAACCAATGAGACTTTGTGGATTACTGTCCCAGCTTCCTTGCCAGCTCAGGTGAGACCTCTCCAAGGTGTGCTCTGCACAGTGTCTCAGAGACCCCAGTGGGTCCAGGTTTCAGTGGCCCTCCACGGAGCCCTGCACAGAAAAGCATGCTGCTTGGACCTTCTTTCCCAGCCAGACTCACTTCCCACTTCCCTCAAGAGCCTTCCTGGAGTGTCCTCCCAAATTAACCACTTGCACTTGAATTTCTTGTCTTGGGGTCTGCACCTTGGTGGGTGGGGGTGGGGGGAGTGGGTCAATTCAAACAAATGCTCATATGTTTGTCATTTTACTGTTGTGCAAAAGTGAATGGTTGCAAAGGAGGCCCTGCAGAGGCTAATCTCAAAGCTAGTGCCTGGTGCCAGCAGACCACATGGCTCCTCATCTCACCCAGGCCTGGTCATTTCTGTGTGAGGTTTGAAGGAAGCACTGATACTTGTCGTTTTTACTTTGTGACCTCTAATAGATATCATTAATACCCAAAAAGTGACTCTTAACCACTGAAGAAGCAGAATCTGTGGAACCCAGCTCAGAATCACCCTACTGATAGCCAGTTAGAATGATAAATACTGGGGTATTTAGCCCTCACTGTCTCACAGATCCTTGGTGGGATTTGCCTGGTGCCACTCGGGATCTGTTCTGACCTCCTCCTTACTCCTTCTTCCTAAGATTATCTCCCAAATGAACTGCTTTGGCCTAAATCTTTGTCACTGAGTTCTGCTTTGGGGAAATCACCAACTAAGACCTCCCCACTTTTCAGATGAGGAAGCTGACATACCAAGGCGTTGAGAAAACCTAGTCAAGGTTGAACAGCTAAGATTCTAACCCCTGGGGAAGCCAAGCTCCAGAGTCTGACTTCTTAATCACTAGTAAGGGGGTTCTAGAGCTGGGTCATACACTAGGATCATCCAGAGGGTATGCTAAACCCAAATCACTCTTGATGACCAGAGTTCCCAGGGTCTGGACAAAACCCTAGACTTTCCATTTCTAACCAGTTTCCAGTATTGTTACTGCTGCTCACACACCACAGCATGAGAACCACTGTTCTAGGACTGAGACCGCAGTAAGTAGGGCTCCTTTCATCCTACTGATGAAGATGTTTGTTAAAATGAATCCATCTTATCCAGATAGTACAGCCTGTTTCTGTGCAGGTTGTGTGCCCCAGGGGACCTGAGCCCTAGTGTAGTGACTACACCCCACAGCATGCTCACACACATTCTTGCTACACTCGGGGCTGTGCTCACATACACTCCCTCTCCATTCCTGCCTGTATTTCCTGAGTCCCCACAATGGCAGACATTGTGCAAGGCACTGCAGAGATAGAGGAACCTATAAGAACAATGCCTACGCTCAGAGAATGTGGGTCCAGCCGAGGATGGGACATTCAAGACCCAGTCCAAACCATGGCACCAGGCAGTTGATTTTGGAAACCAGTAGTGGAGAATCTGATGTCTGCCTTAGAATCTCAGCCAAAGACCAGAAATTTGCCAAATTAGTCATCAGAGGAAATAGGAAATCAAGCTCTGGCGTGGTGGCCACAGGGCAGGGATGAACGGTGGACACTCCTTTTGATTGTGTGGTTCGTTTTATCTGCAGTGAATTAACTAAACTCGTCGGGCTCCCTCAGAATGAGACTCCATCAGAAAGCCCAAGTCTCCGGCAATTTTGATTCTGACATTGGAGCTCGTTACTCTACAGTCTTCATTGTGCTGGCAAAAGGAGATTAATTCATGGGATGAAAAGAAACCATATTAATGGAAGGGACAATATAAATTTGTATTCAGTGAAGCAAATCAGCAGTGCTCTGCAACTACTAGAGCAGGAGGCAAAGAATGGCATGCTAAATTACTCCTGTCTTGGGCTGTCAATTTAAAACACCTTTTGTGCATTCTTTTCTTTGACCAAATACATGTGCATTTCATGCGCAGTGTGAAGGCAATACCCGCTAACCTGCCACGTTTAGCCCCTCCCCCAAATATAAAGGGTTCAATAGCAAAGGCTTGTAAGTTTAACTAGAGTCGCTTTTACTGGAAGCATTTTCCGTGTATAAATATAAGGTAGCTATTAATGTGTGTTGTGTGCATGTGTGCGTGACTTAGTTGCAATTAAAAAAAAAAACTAAAGACTGCAGTGGTTTGAATCATAATGATTTGCAACTAAAAATCCATTAGCCCTGTCTATGGGTGATGCTAAATATACCAGATGTCAGGATGTGGTGGACTAGAAGGACAGCCTTAAAATAGTTCCTTTGAAAATGGCCCCTCTGGATAATGCTTCTCCACAGATCTATCTCCTTGACATACATTCCTGGGGAAATAGAGCCAATGATCAGGGCAAAATCTCCAGAGGGAAGAACAGACATGATTCTTTCACCATGTGAGACTTCAGGGATCCCAGGACAGTGGTCCCCATGACTGGGGTTGCCCTCCAAGCCCTGGTAGCAGAACACCTGGATCACCACTCTTCTTAGCCTGGTGAGATAGCAGACCTCACCGACGGGAGCAGATTGGTTGCAATTCTGCCCTGAAGCTGGTCATATGTAGCATCTAATGTGCACAGAGTGTCAAGGAAGGATAAATGGCTTCGAGTGCACTGGGCTGGAGGACCCCGCCGCTTAAGGGAATCACTTAAAATGGTTGGAGGTTGTGGCCAGACTTCCAGCTTCTTCCCCGCATCTTGCTTTTCCTGGGGGCTCTCTCTTGCTGCTTCGTGCCCACTCTGCTGGCTTCATTGCAAGCTCTGAGTGCCAGGGAATTTGCTCCTCTAGGAGCAACCCTCATGCAAGGAATTGTTGTGCAAACACCCCAGCAATTTTGCCCTCAAGTGAGACAGATCTGAGATGCACATTTTACATTTATTCTTAGTTACTCAAAGGGATTAAATTTCAGGGTCATCCAGTGGTAACCTAGTTACTCCAAATTCTTTATTAACTGCCTTCCCTCTCCTAGCTTACCTCACCAATGCCCTCTAGCAATTTCCTGGCAAGGGCTGCTTCCAGGGAACCCAAAGGAAGACAAATGTATGACTTCTAGTACAGCTATTTTGCGTCCTGACTTATGTATTTAACAGAATACAGATGAAAGGGCAAATGCCAGATATTTGAATTTTTATATGCCTTAATTATGTATTATGAATATGATAATTACGCATATAATTAGGTACCATGGCCCAATGGTAGAAGCTGGGAATTAGATTGATGGAGAGGAAAGATGTTTAGCAGATGAAGAACAATATCTGCCTCCAAACAGCATCTCCATGTTTTCTTTAGGGTTTTAGTGTTGCTTTGGGTCTTATTCTGCATCTAGGAAACTCCAACAGGTCAAACCAACCCACTAAGAAGTTTTTTTGTATAAAGATTCTTTTGCCAGAGATTTAGGAGCACAAAGACTTTGGGATGATTGGTCTGGGTGAAGAGTCAGGTTTGGAAAGGACAGAGGCTGCCCATTTACCCACCTGTTGTGCCGACCCTGTCCCAAAGACAGGACTTGGCTCATGGCTTAGCAGTATCAGTGTCACCTGGAAACTTGCCAGAAATGCAGATTCTCAGCCCCACCTGTTGATCTACTAATCAGGATTTGCATCTCAGGAAATCCCAGGATCTCACTGTGGGCATCTGCGTCTGGGAAGGGGATGAAGGTGGAAATGGAAGGGGGGAAGGACTGGGCTCTTAGTTTTAACTGGGTGGACATATGCCTTCAATAATAAAAACCACTATAAAAAAAGGAAATAGATGTTGGAGAGTATTATTTAAAGGCATAAAGTAGAAAAACAAAAAAACTCAAAGTTTTAAAGGACACAATAGGTGTGAAGACAGAGGTGAGGGCAGAGGAGTAGAATATACTGGCCAAATGCTGGATCTTCCATATAGAGGAGCCAAAATATACAAGTCAGGGAGTAGGTATAAATACATTATTTAAAAGAAATGTGGGGATACCTGGGTATCAGGTATCAGGCTCAGTGGGTTAAACCTCTGCCTTTGGCTCAAGTTATGATCTCAGCGTCCTGGGATGAGCCCTACATTGGGCTCTGCTCAGCAGGGAGCCTGAATCCACCCCCCCTCCACCTCTCTCTGCCTGCCTCTCAGCCTACTTGTGATCTCTGTCTGTCAAATAAATAAATAAAATCTTAAAAAAAAAAAAAAAAGAAATGTGGATAACTATTAGGAAAAAATTGAAGCAAAATCATTTTAAAGCTATTGGTTCCATGGAACAGTATTAATAGAGAGATGATGGGCAGGAAAGAAGATTTTTATTTTTATTTTGTGCTTTCTTTTTTTAAATTTTTAAAAAATTTTTATTTATTTGACAGACAGAGATCACAAGTATGTAGAGAGGCAGGCAAAGAGAGAGGGGGGAAGTAGGCTCTCCGCTGAGCAGAGAGCCCGATGTAGGGCTCAATCCCAGGACTCTGGGATCATGAACTGAGCTGAAGGCAGAGGCTTTAACCCAGTGAGCCACCCAGGCGCCCCTATTTTGTGCTTTTTATACCATTAGAATTTTTATTTGCACATGCATACATTGTTTTCTCTGTTATTTGTAACATCAAGTTTTTAAAAAGAAGAGAGCTAAATTAAAGCTAAATGAGAGTACAAGGGCAAGAGGGTTCTTTAGAATATAAAAGATTTGGACATATTTATAGGTAGAGGATAAAAGAAAAATTAAAAGATACTAAAGATAGAAGACAATAAGTGGCAGATAGACCTTGGTCCTTTAGTTGAATCTGTGCCTCTGCCTGAACTTCCAAAGAACTTGATTGAAACCTATTTTTTCTGAATCCCAGAACACTGCTACCCAAGTTTTCTTTGTTAAAATTTATTCTTTTCTTTTCAATTGCAGAAGCTGACCCCCAGTCCTCTCCCTTCTTCAAAGATAATCAATAGTTGGACATGTTTTGTTTCTATATTGGATAGCAAATGCTAAGAAACATCATTTTGGTGGCTCACAGCAATAGACATTTATTGTTTCGCATCTGGTATGGTCAGTTTCGCAGCCCTACTCATTTTGACTGGATTTGCCCACAAGTCAGGGGGTCACCTGACTATCAACCAATGTAGGGTGGCCTCATCTAGGACCACTGTGGAGACTGAAGTCTCTTTCCCCCGCAGACTAGCCTAGATATGTTCTCTGAGTAATGGAAGAGGCAGGAGAGCAAGCCAGCCCCATTGCGCCAGTCTGTCTCAAGCTTCCACTTGCTTCAAAATTATCAACATCCCATTGATTCAAAGGAAATCACATGACTGAAGCCAGAGTCAGGAAGAGGTGGGGAAATAAAGATACATAGCAAAGGGTACAGACCTGAGAAGGAGTGAAGAGTCAGGGCCCTCGCTATAATCGATCACACTACTAAATCAAAAGCTGGGAAGTTATGGATCACAGGCTGAATCTGGCCCACCCCTGATTTTGTAAATAAAGCTTTATTGGGAAAACAGCCATGCTCATTCATTTATGTATTGTCCATAGCTAATTTGACACTATGATGGCGAAGTTAAGTAGTTACAACAGAAGTAATATTGACAAAATATTGAAATTTACTACCATGCCCTTGATAGAAAAATATGCTGACTCTAGTTCTAGATCTTTCTAAACATTTCTACATAATACCTACATATGTGTGTGTATACATATATATATGTATATATATTCATACATGTGTCATGTTAACTGTTTTTAAAAACTTTACAGAAAGGGGAAAACATCATTCATATCATTCTATAATTTCTTTTTCTGCTTCCTTGAAGATCTTTTTATGTCAGTACATATAAATCTACCCCATTATTTTTTTTTATTTTTAAAGATATTTTATTTATTCAAAACAGAGAGAGAGATGACAAGTAGGCAGAGAGGCAGGCAGAGAGAGAGGGGGGAAGCAGGATCCCCGCTGAGCAGAGAGCCCGATGTGGGGTTCAATCCCAGGACCCTGAGATCATGACCTGAGCTGAAGGCAGAGGCTCAACTCACTGAGCCACCCAGATGCCCCCCCATTCTTTTTTTAAACTGTTGCATAGTTTTCTGTTGTGTGAATATACCATAGTATATTTAACCATGAACAGTCAACATGCCTGTCACCCACCTGCCCTTTATTTTTTATTTTGTGCTATTAGAAACAATACTGCAATGACTAGCTTTATGTACACCTGTTGGCATACATGTGGAGTGTATCTCTCTAGGATGAATAATTAGACATAAATGGAGTGGGTCAAGGGTGTATCTATTTTTTCCCAGTACTTAAGTATAAAACTTTCAAACAAACAGTAAAGACGAAAAAAATTTTAGTACCAATATATCACTACCTATCATTCTACCATTAACATTCTTGTATACTTGTTTTATCACACATCTCCAATTCCTCTATCAATCCATTAATTCATCTAATTTTCTGATGCATTTACAAATAAATGTGAGAAATTACTACACTTCCCCCAAATGCTTTAACTTGCATAGAGTTGACTAGTGTGAAATATTTTTCAGATTTTTAATTTCTTCTTATGTAAAATTCATGTACAATAAAATATTCAGATATTAAATGAACATTCGTGGAGTTTTGACAAATGTTATGCCTGTGTCACACTGAAATCCATCAAAGTACAGAACATTAGCATTACCCAAGAAAGTTCCTCATTCCACTTCCTGGCTACTTCCCAACTCCACAAAAAGAAGCACCTACTTTTCTGATTGTTCTTCATCCTTTTGACTGTTGAACTTCATTTAAATGGAGTAATTTATCCTCACCAACATTTACTAGTGTCACTCTTTTTAATTTGAGCCCATTTGGGAGGAATGTAGGATCTTATGACTTTAAATTGTATTTCTCTAATGACAATTGACACCAAATGTTTTCAAGTGCTTATTGGATAGTCATACATTTTCTTTCATAAGGTATCTATTCGAATCTCTCACCCATTTTTGGTTGTTGTCGATGTTCACTTTTTGTTACTGTATCCTATCTGTTTCCTAAGGAAATTTATTTGTTTTATTTGAGCATAGTTGACATATAATGTTGCATTAGTTTCAGGTGTGCAGCATAGTGATTCAACAAATTTATATATTAAGCTATGCTCACCACAAGTGTAGCTACCATCTGTCCTGATGTATTGCTATTACAGTATCACTGACTATATTCCTTATGCTGTGCCATTTACTCCTGTGATTTATTTGTTCCATGACAAACCCTGTACATCTCACTCCTCTTCACCCATTTTGCCCATTCCTCTGCCCCTTTCTCCACTGGCAGCCTTCAATTTCTTCTCTGCATTTATAGGTCTGATTCTGCTTTGTGTTTGTGTATTCATTTGTTTTTGTTTTCTTTTTTTTTAATATTGTATTTATTTATTTGATAGAGAGGGAGACAATGAGAGGGAATACAAGCAGGGGGAGTGTGAGAGGGAGAAGCAGGCTTCCGGTTGAACAGGGAGCCCGATGTAGGGCTGGATCCCAGGATCCCAGGACCCGGGGAATATGACCTGAGCTGGAGGCAGATGCCCCAAAATTGAGCCACCCAGACATCCTGTTTTTGTTTTATTCAGTTTTTTATATATGCTGAATCTCAGACCTATCTCAGATACATGTTTTGCAAATATTTTCTTCAGTCTGTGGCTTCCCTGTTTACTTCCTTAACAGTATCTTTTGATGAGATGTTTTTAATTTTGGTAAAATTAAATTTTTCAATTTTTAAAAGGTTATTACTTTCTGTAACCTAAGAAACATATTCCTACCCCTAGTCTTCCATTTTTTTTTCCCCAACACAATTAATGGTTTTAACTTTTATGTTTAGGTCCAGGAGACATCTTGAATTAATTTTGGAGTATAAAGTGAGTTAGAATAATTTTTTTTAATGTGAATAACCTGTTCCATTTGTTGAAAAACATTTCTTCTCTACATTGGATTATTTCAACATCTTTGTTAAAAATTGACTGACCACATAAGCTTGAATGTATTTCTGGGCTCATTGTTCTGTCATTGACCTAACTGCTGACCTTTATTATCCCAATATGACTCTGTCTTGATTATAAATTTTTATATATATATATATACACATATATATAAGATATAAATATATATATTTTTATATTTGTTGTGTCTTTTCAGGATTGCTTTGGATATTCAAGGTTATTTGCATTTCCATATAAATTTTAAAATCTAGATGTTAATTTCTTTTTAAAAACATCTGCTGGCATTAAGATTGAAATGGAGAGAAATCTGAAGATCAAGTTAGGGCTATTTAACATTTTAACAATATTGGATTTTCCAATTAATTGACTTGATGCATTTTTCCATTTATTTAGGTCTCTTAAAATTTATCTCAGCATATTTTCCACTTTTTAGTATAAAGTTCTTGTTTAGCTTTTGTTAAAATTTATCCTAAATATTTTACTTTTATATTATTTTAAACCAATGGAATTCATTTTCTAAAAATTCATTTCCAATTATTTGCTGCTGGTACGTAAAGATGTAATTCATTTTGGTATATTAATATATATCCCATAATCTTACTAAAGTAACTTCTGAGCTCAATAATTATTTTATAGACTCCATAGAATTTTCTAGAATCTATGTCCTCTGCAAATAGGGACAGTTTTACTTCTTTCTTTCCAAATGCTATGTCATTATTTATTTGTTCTTGCTTTACTGCAGTAGCATCTCTAGTATAATGTTGAATAGAAGTGGTCAAGGTGGGCATCATTACCAGTCTTAGGGGGAAAATGTTCAAAATTTTACCATTAAGCTTGATGTTAGCTATAAGTTTCCTTTGGTAAATTTGTTTTATCAGGTTGAGGAATATCCTTCTATTTCTGGTTTTCTGTAAATTGTTATTATGGATAGATGCTGACTCTTGTCAAATAGTTTATCTGTATCTATTCAGGTAATCATATGGGCTTTCTCTCTCTCTCTCTTTTTTTTTAATATGATGAATTACATTGATTGATCTTCTTTAATGTTAAACCAACCTGGCACTCCTTAGGTAAACATTACTTGGTCATGATTCACTATTCTTTTAATATAATGTTGGACCTTATTTGCTAACATTTTATTAAGGAAATATATATGTATATTCATGAAGGATACTGATCTGTAACATTTTTTTGGTAATACCTATGTGAAATTTTGGTATTTGGGTTATATTAGCCTCACAAAATAATCTGGGCAGTGTTACCTTCTTCTACATTTTTTGAAAAAGTTTGTATAAGATTGATGTTATTTCTTATATGTTTGATATAACTCGTGAGTGAAACCATCTGGGCTAGAATTTTGTGTGCCAGAAAGTTTTTTTAAATGATGAATTCAATTTCTTTATAGTTATAGGATTATTCAAACTTTCTCTTGTATCTTATGTCCACTTGGGTAATTAGTCTTTGCCAAGAAATTTGAAGGAATTTATCCATTTTATCTGGTTCATTAACTACCATTGTCATAAAATTATAAAATTATAAAATTATAAAATTATTTCTATTCTTTTATTATCATTTTAATGCCTGTAGGACCTATAGCAATATGCTTTTTTTATTCAGATATTGGTAACTTGTAGTCTCTCTCTCTCTTTTTGGTCTTGATTTGTCTAGCTGTTAGCTTGATCTTTAAAAAAAACATACAAATTTTAGCTTTGTTATTCTATTCTTTGTCAGTTTCCTTTTTATTGATTTCTGCTCTTTTAAGTTTTAAAATACACTACTGAATAGATTTCCACAAAAGCTATCAATATTCATTCCTAACAACAATCTACGAGAGTGTGCGATTCTCTCTTACCTGCTTCAATTTAGGATATTTATCAACATATAACATTTAAATAATTGGATTGGTTAAGACTGATAGTTCATTGCTTTAATTTTTTCCTCCAATTAGTCTTACCACATGTTTATTGGCTATTTATTTTTCCTTTTCTGTGAGCTGTTTACTCATTTCCCATTTTTAATTGGGCTGTATTGATTTTTTTTTCTTGGGTTGGTAATTTTTATATACCTCTACATTAATTCATTGTTGTGAATTATTATTGCATTTTTTACATCAATAGCATGCAATTTAATTTTCTTTGTGGCATCTTTTATCACACTATAGTTTTTTAATACGGACAATTTTTCTTTTTATATGAGCTTGGGTTTTTTTTTTTTTTAAGATTCCACATATAAGTGAGATCATAAAGTATTTGTCTTTCTCTAACTCACTTCACTTAGTATAATTCCTTCAAGATCCATCCCTGTTATCACAAACAGTAGCATTTCCTCATTTGTTATGGCTGGATAATATTCCACTATGTACGTATATACGCAATGGAATATGTATGTGTGTGTTCATATATACACAATGGAATATATCACAACTTCTTTATCCATTCATCCATTGATGAACATTAGGTTGTTTCTATGTCTTGGCTATTGTAAATAATGCTGCTATAAACATGAAGATGAAGATATGTTTTTAACAATGCTTTTATTTCCTTTAAGTATGCTCCCAGAAATGGAATTGCAAATTTAAAGGGAACACATTCACACAATATCATCCTTACTTCTGACACCAATTGTGTTTGGGGGTCCCCAAAGCCACCCTCAGTTACAATAAGAAGAACTCACAGAGTTTATGGAATGCTGTTATACTCATGATTACAATTTACAACAGAGAAAAGAAACAGATTAAAATCAGCCACATAAAGAGACGCATAGGACAGAGTCCAGGAAGGGTCCAAACATACAGCTTCCAGTTGCTCTTTCTCAGTGTAGTGATAAAAAGTGTTAACTTCTCCCAGCTACAATGTAATGATAGAACCTCAGTGTCCAGAGTTTTTATTGGGACTAATCACATACTCCTCATATGCCTGATCTTTAGTCTCCAGTCCTCCTAGAGGCCACCATGCGGCCTGAAGGCCCAACATAAATTACATTGTTACACTGTTTGGTGGTCAAAGCTGCCAGGCAAAAAATGACACTCCTTCAGGCAGGACATTCCAGGGGCCTAGAGATCACCTCTCACTAGCCAAGGGCAAAGGCCAGATCTCTCTTTGGGTAATGCTAATTCTTCACTACACAGTATTCCATACTGGTTCTTTGAGTACACAGAGCAGCTAAGCTCCAGGTCCCCAGGGTAGTGACTTTTTGATTATATTCTCTTTATTGCCTTCTTTCATTTCTCAACACATGTACATTCTTCACTCTCATCTTGGTGTTTCCTGCAATCATTCTCCGAATAAAGTAAGCACACTTGAATCATTATCTCATGGTCTTCTTTTGGGAAACCACACAGGGGCAAAATGTTAAAAAAAAAAAAAAGAATACAAAAAGATCAAGAACTGAATTTTGTTCCAAGACAATGATTTGGCTTAGCTTTTACCTGGGAGACTAATTTTCCCACCTCCACCTGCTTTCATTCCTTTTTTTTTTTTTTTTTTTTAAGATTTTATTTATTTGACTGAGAGAGAGAGAGATCACAAGTAGGCAGAGCAGCAGGCAGAGAGAGAGGGGGAAGCAGGCTCCCTGCTGAGGAGAGAGTCCCATATGGAGCTCGATCCCAGGACCCTGAGATCATGACCTAAACACCTGCTTTCATTCTTATTTCGATTATCCTTCTCTTTGTCCTGAGGGTCAATGATCATACAGTTCTCTGCTAGTACAGTTTACTTCTGTCAGCCATTAAGACTTAGATGAAATCATAAAGGGGGATACGGTATCCCAACAGAAAAAGAAAGGAAAAAGTCTACCCATCTCAGCTTCCAGGAGTTTGTGGGAAGGAGAAGAGGGTAAGAGCAGAACAGATGAGTGAGACAAGCAGGTGCCATCACACACAGCCACATACTATGTAAGAGAGAAGGGGAGGCCTCCAGAGGAGGCCTCTACCCACTCCCTTTTTCATGATTAGGCTTATAAATCAATGGTTCTGAAATCTGTGCATCAAAATCAGAACCAGCTGGGAGAAAAATCAGAATGATGAATCTGTTGCCTCTGGTAGTGGGGTCTCAGAATCCGTGTATCTCTCGGTAGCTGCTTGGTTGAGTCTAGTGTAGCCTGTTGTGGTTTGAAAAGCCATGGATGGATGACCTGTCAACTCCCACACCACACCACCTCACCTCAGCTGACTAAAATTCTGAACTTAAGTGGTATTTGTTGTTATTCTTCACAATGTATTTCCTGAAAAGAGCTTCCATTGTCACATAGATGTTGATCCCATTGAAGGCTCTGGGTTCTACAGTCTTCCTGTGCTTAGGAAAATACTTTTCATTCAAGTAGCAAATGGATTGTGAACATTTGTAAAGAATTCTGACATCCTCCCACTCTTCTTACCTCTTCCTTCTACCTGCATATCCTCAGGGTTGAAAGGAAGAAGAGCAGCCATTGTGCGTCTAAATGGGCTCCCATTTGTACAGTCACAAAACTGTGCGCTTAAGCCTGAGTTTTCACATCAAGCAAATTAGGGGTAATTTCTTGCTTTATAAAAATTATTCTTTGTTGTACAAAAGGATTCAATGCAGGTTTTCTTTTAATATCCAATTTCTTAGTGCATTTCAAATATAATTCAGTTTCAACAATTCAGTTGACTTTTTTTTTTTTAATACATTGATTGTGTAAAACCAGGTATGCCTCGGTTCCTTGTTATTGGTTTTTGTGTCTTTGAAGTTTGAGAATTAAATTCTATAAATTCATAGTAGACAGTGGAAGATCTGGTTATGGTTTATAGAAATGGAATCTCCCAATGAGTTGTTCAGATGAAAAAAAAAAAAAAAACAAGAAAAAAACAAATCACAAGCTACCCTGAGGTTCTATAATCTATACTCATTTTCTACTTTTGATAATGTCAGGTTTTTTAAGCTGATACCATCATTAAAACTTTGCAAGACAATAGCTATATAACTAATATTCCATCCTGAATTTCTGGAATCATCATCTCAAACAGAAACTCACTTTGTTTTGTTTTTTACAGTTGCATCTAGATTTTTTAAGATTTTATTTATTTATTTATTTGTCAGAGAGAGAGAGAGAGCACAAGCGGGCAGAGTGGCAGACAGAGGCAGAGGGAGAAGCAGGCTCCCTGTTGAGCAAAAAGCCCGATGTGGGACTCAATCCCAGAACTCTGGGATCATGACCTGAGCTGAAGGCAGATGCTTAACCAGCTAAGCCACCCAAGCATCCTGCATCTAGATATTTTTTAAAAATTTAGTTTATTGAAACATAATTGACATACAATGCTACATTGGTTTTTGGTGTACAATATATTCATTCATCAACTCTGTAGACTATGCAGAGTTCACAACCAGTGTAGCTACCACCTGTCACCATACAAGGCTATTAGAATATCACTGACTATATTCCCTATGCTCTCTTTCAACCCCATGATGTATTCATTCCATAACTAACGTATTCAATCACTCCCCTTCATCCATCTTGCTCATTCCCCAAAACCCCTTCTTTCTGGCAATCACTGGTTTATTCTCCATACTTATGGGTTTGTTTCTGCTTTATTGGTTTATTTGTTCATTTTTTTGTTTTGTTTTGTCTTTAGATTCCACATGTAAGTGAAACACACAGTATTTGTCTTTCTTTGTTTGATTTATTTCACTTAACATAATACCCTCTAGGTCCATCCATGTTGTTGCAAATGGCAAGATTGCATCCTTTTTATGGCTGGGTAACATTCCATTATGTGTGGAATATAACATGAAATATTGCCATATCTTCTTTTTTAAAAAAAGATTTTATTTTTGGGGGGTGGGGGGAGAGAGCATGAGCAGGAGAGGAGCAAAGGGAGAGGAAGAAGCAGATTCCCCTCTGAGCAGGGAGTCTGATGTGGGGCTCCATTCCAGGACCCTGGAATCATGACCTGAGCTGAAGGCAGATGTTTAACCAACTGAGACACCCAGGCTCCCTTGTCATATCTTTTTTACCCATTCACTTATTGACAGACACTTCAGTTGTTTCCAGATCTTGGTCATTGTAAATTATGCTCCAATAAACATGGGGGTGCATACATCTTTTTGAATTAGCGTTTTTGTTTTTATTTGGGTAAATACCCAGTAGTGGAATTATTGTGTCTTTCTTTGTTTCTTTTTTAAATTTTAAATAAATTTTGTTACACAAAGTTCATCACATACTTGGATATTTCTCTACATACCTCCCCCCTTTGTACACAATTCTTGCTCTCCACAGAATGTCTGCTTCTGAGCTTCTCATATGGTGATATCAGGCAAGCACTAAAATCCTGATTTTAACAGTTCAGTAGTAAAAATGCCTCAGTGATTTAAGTTGAAAGCAGTACATTGTCCTTGTGCTCAGTTATCAGGAACATATAAGTATCTTTTTATTCAAAAGTACAGAATAAATTATCTGCAGGCATGGACAATGACAGCAGTAAACTATTATATGTTGTCAACTGTAACTGATGGTTACAGTGATTTCCTTAAACATCAGCCATCCTTTTCTTCAGTCATTTCCTTCAACACTCTTCTCTGAAATTATTAGTGAGGAGCTCTGCCTTGAGCTTCCTCTCATAGTTCATTAGTAATGGCTCAGCACTATTCTAGGAATTAGAACATACCACTGCCAATAATACCTTCCATTCCACCCATTCTGCCCATTCCAGAGTCCTTCTCTTTGAAAATTCAAGACAACTTCTGCTTTAGTTAATAGAGAGGCCACTCCAGCAGCATCGAAGAAAGCAGTTCTTAGGACTTATTTGGATCGATTCCTTTTTCCATTATATTCATGAAATCTTCAAGCAAACATTTTAACCAACTCCTGAGGAAGTTCACATAATTTTCTCAACTCTGTGATCCTTCAACAGTCTGCATTCTTAGCAATTGTCACTGCAGGAATTTTCAGTGTTCATCTAATAATTTCTATACCAAGTTTTTGATCTCCACTAGCTGGAGTTATTGAGCCCAAGGCTGGAATACACACTGAAGCAGGGAACAACTGCTTCCCAGAACAATGCCTTTCTTCAGTAGCAGCTCATGTGACATTGAGGGCATCTGTGACCCTCTTTCTTTTCATTCACATCAATACCACTTGTCCCACCAATTTTCAGCTCAGCTACTCTAAGAGTTTGCCAGATGTTCATTCAGTTTTTCCTTTTCATATTCACTAGTTGTGACATCTGACTGCTCAGTGATTTCTTGAATATATTTTTCAATTTGAGCCTTGTCATCTTTTCAAGAGCATGGCATCATCTCTGGTCACAAAGACCTCTCCAAATTTTCTTAAGTCACGAAGCTGAACATCTGTAAGATTAGTCAATCCTTCTCTAAACACTGCACCACCAGTAGCAGTAGCCATGTCTTTAAGCTGGTTCTTTCTTTTGTTGCCAGAACCTGGAGCTGTGACTGCTATAATCTGAAGACCTATTTTTAGCCAATAGGCTAAATACAAAGCCAGCATCCTTAGAGCTTCTTCATCAACATCTTTAGCAGTTTTGACTAAAGTCTTACACTGAGCATAGGTAATTTCAAGAGCAGGTAAAATGGATAGGACACTAGAAATTTTCTTTTCACTCAGGAGAACATAGGTATCTTGGAATTGTATTAATAAAGTATGGAGAAATATAACCTCCATCACCATCAATCTAATAATTTCTAATTCATCATTTAGTGTCTTTATATCCTTTACTGTGATGATGCCCTCTCTTCCAGTCATTTTCATTGCTTCAGAAATGATGTTGCCAATTTCTTAGTCTCCACTTGCAGAAATCATAGCAACCTGAGTAATTTCTTCAGGGATTGTCACAGTTTTAGACTACTTCTTAGGTTCAACAACTGCAGCATCAACAGCTACCATTTCCACAGAACAGCTCCTTTGTTAGTCTTCTTGAAGCCTTCCTTGGCAATAGAGCATGTAGAGTATAGTAGCAGTAGTGGTGCCATCCCCAGCCTCTTCATTTGTATTATTGGGAAAATCTTGAACAAGTTTAACACCAATATTTTTATATTTATCTTTTAGATCAGTGAACTTAACTTAAAAATAGTCATACCAAAGAAAATAAAAAAAAATAGTCATACCATCTTTTGTTACTTTGAGACTTTCCCAATTCTGTTGAATAATCACTTTTCTTCCCTTTGGTCCCATAGTAATGGCTATAGCAGGCTAAGAGGCTAAAAGGTCTGCACTTTGATGCATCAAAGCTCAGATTGTGGCAAGAGCCCAAGTGAGATAAGGAGCCAGTGCCCTGAACACAGGCCTAATTTGGCAAAAGACTATGGGTAATCAAAGCATTTCTGTAGGGTAGCAGCAGGGTGTGATGGTGGTGAGACAGGCAGTTGGAGGTGAGTAAGGCATAGAATGCATGGTATAAATGGCCAGGATTATATGGTATTTCTATTTTTAATTATTTGAGGTACTCCCATATTGTTTTCCATAGTGGTTGAACCAATTTACATTCCCACCAGCAGTGCATGAGGATTCCTCTCTCTCTACATCCTCACCAACACTTGTTACTCCTTTCAGATACTAGTCATTCTGACAGGTGTAAGGTGATACCTCATTCTAGTTTTGATTTGCATTTCCCTAATGATTAGTGATGTAGAGTATCTTTTCATATGTCCATTGGCCATCTATATGACTTCTTTGGACAAGTGTCCATTTAGTTCCTCTGTTCATTTTTAGTCCGATTATTTGTGTGTGGGTTTTTTTTTTTCTTTTGATGTTGAGTTTGAAAAGTTCTTTATACATTTTGGATATTAACCCCTTACCAGATATATCACTTGCAAGTGTCTTTTCCCACTCTGTAGGTTGCTTTTTTGTCCCATTGATGGTTTTCTTTACTGTGCAGTACCTTTTTATTTTGGCATACTCCCAATAGTTTATTTTTGCCAGACAGAAACTCTTTACCCCCTAAATAGTAATTCCCTATTCCTTCCTCTCCCCAGCCCAAATAACCTCTATTATACTTCCTATCTCTGTAAATTTATTTATTCTAGTTATCTCATATAAGTGACATATATTTTCACTTTTGTATCTGACTTTAAGGCTGAGTAATATTCCACTTATGTATATACATTGTTTTTCCATGATGGACATTTGAGTTTTTCCATCTTTTGACTACTGTGCATAATGTTGATATAAACATTGGTATACAATTATCTGCTTGAATTCCTGCCTTCAATTCTTTGGGGTATACACCTGGAAGTAGAATTGATGTACCACGTAGTTAATCTATGTTTAACACAGCCAAGATCATTTGAATTGTCTTGTAGCCATTAAAGAAATTAAATTCATTAAAAAATTACTTAAAAATTTCCAGGCCCAAATAATTTCATTAAAGAATCCTACAAAATACTAAATGAAGAATTAATGCCCGTTTTGTATAATCTCTACCAGAAAATAGAAGACAGAGCAATTCTCAATTCATTTTATGAGACTAATACCAAAACCAAACAAAGGCAGTACAAAAAAGGGGAAAAGTTTATGTCACTATCTCTCATGAACTTAGATGCAAAATTATTCAACAAAATGTTAGCAAACTGATTTTAAGTATGTATAGGAAGAATTATGCACCATGATAAAATAGGATTTATTCTACACATGCAAATCTGGTCCAACATTCAAAAACGAATCAATGATATCAATTTATCATATCATATAATACTATCAATTGGTGCAGAGAAGGCACTTGGCATAATCTAACACCTATTAATTATGAAAACTTTAAGCAAGTTAGAAATAGAGAAGAATTATCTCAACTTGAAAAAAAATTTGCAAAACCTTACTGCTAATAACATACCTAAAGGTGGAAGACTGCATGCTTTCCCTCTAACAATGGGAAGAAAACAAGGATTCTGTTCTTACCACTCTTATCCAATAGAGTGCTGGAAGTTCTAGCTACTGAAATAAGACAAGAACAACAACAACAAAAAAAGTCACACAGATTGGAAAGGAAGAAATAAAACAATAAAACTGGCCCTCTTTAAGTAACATGATTGTTTATATAGAAAATTCCTAGACCACAGAAAAAAATTGCTGGAACTGATTCAGGGATGCATCAAAGTTGCAGGATATAAAATCAATGCAGAAAAGTCAGTTTTATTTCTAAGCACTAACAATGAAGTGAAAGAAAGAAAACCAAGGAATCCATCCCATTTGCAATTATACAAAAGTCGATAAGATACCTAGGAATAAACCTAACCAAAGAAGTAAAGGATCTATACTTTGAAAACTGTAGAACACTTATGAAAGAAATTGAGGAACACAAAGAAATGGAAAAACATGCCATGTTCACGGACGGGAAGAATAAATAATTATTAAACATGTCTATGCTACCCAAAGCCATCTACACATTCAATGCAATCCCAATCAAAATACCATCAACATTTTTCACAGAACACAAATAAGATATATATGCTGAAAATTGCAAAATGCTAGTGAAAGAAATCAATGAAGACCTAAATACAAGAATAGATATGCTGTGTCCATGGATTAGAAGATTAAACATGGAAAAGTTGTCCGCTTTTCCCTCAAATTGATCTACAGACTTAATGCAATTCCTATCAAAATCATACCAAGATGTTTGTAAATATAGAAAGTCCAACCTAAAATGTATGTGGAAAAGCACAAGACATAAAAGGGCTAAAATGATCTTTTAAAAAGAAGAATAAGGTGAAAGGAATCACTCTACTTGATATTAGAGCTTACTATAGTTTGTTATAGCTACAGTAATTAAGACAGTTTGGTATTGGTAAAGGGATAGACACATAAATCAATGGGACTAAATAGAAAACACAGGAAAAGGCATGCACAAATATGCCAACTGACTTTTCATAAATGTGCAAAAGCAACTCAATGGAGGAAAGATAGCTTTTTCAACAAATGATGCTACAACAACTTGGTATCCGTAGGCCAAAAAAATTAACCTCTCATCTATACACATCACACCTTATAGAATAATTAACTCAAAATGGACACAAGCTTAAATAAAAAATGTAAAACTATAAAATTCACTTTAAAAATTGGAGAAAAATCTTAAGCATTTAGGGCTAGGGAAAAAATCCTTAGGCTTGATACCAAGAACAAGATCCATAAAATGAAAGATTGATTAGTCAAATCTTATTTAATTGGAAATTTTTGCTCCACAAAAGTTCATGTGAAGAGGTTGAAAACACAAGGTGGAGACTGGGACAAAATATTTGCAAGCCATATATCTGGAGAAGGACTTTTTCTGAAACATATAAAGAACTCTTAGAAGAATGAAGATAGCAAGTGGCATAATATTAGATCCCAGAACTTATCCTCTCATTCAAATACCAATTTAACAACCACACATGCACAAAAAAAGCTTATGAGAGCTCCAAAATTCAGGTCAGTGTTTACAGCACATCAGTGGAGCACAGAAATGAGAAAAGAGTCATTGGAAAAGTTAAGAAAATAGTTTCACTTTACTTGCACAATCTTTCCCCCAAGCCAACACAGTGCAGTGTCAAGAGCAATCCCTTTAGCCAATGAGTTCTCTTGTAGGGGAAAGAAAGAGAAAGCCCACTCATAGACTCCAGCACTGGGTCCGCTCACGGCCCCCACCAATTGGTCTGCCCACAATCTATGGCTCGGCTCATTGATAAAGGGCTTTTCTTGACAAAGCAAGGTTATAAAGACTTAAGAGGTGATTGCTTCTTCAAATACTCAGAAACCAATGCAAGGTTATAAGAATCATAATGAATTGGGGAAACATGACACCACTAAAGCTCCAGCAACCAACTCTAAATAAATGAAGATCTAAGAAATGTCTGAAAAAGAATTCAAAATAATCACCTTAAAGAGCTACAAGATAACACCAATAAACAACTAAATGAAATAAGGGAACAATATATGGACAAAATAAATACTCCAACAAAAACATAGAAACCATAAAATAAAGGAACCAAACAAATTCTGAAACTGAAGAATACAATGACTAAATTGAAATAACTTTTAAAACATTTTGACAAAAGTCTTCACCAAGCAGAAGAAAGAATCAGTGAATGTAAAGACAAGTCATTTGAGATTATCCAGTCCAAAGAAAAAAATAAGGAAAAAGAGCATGAAAAAAGTGGAGAAAGCCTGTGATACTTGTGAAAACATAAGTAAACCAAAATACATTATGTGAACACCAGGAAAAGAGAAAAAAAGTGAGGACAGAATGTTTATTTAAAGTAATAATGACTAAAAACTTCCCAAACCTGTGGAGGGAAATAACCAGATTCATGAAGTCTGAATAACTTCAAAAATATTGACTCTAAAGGTGTCTACACCAAGACACATTATACTTAAATTGTTAGAAGTCAAATTTAAAGGTAGAATATTTAAAGCAACAAAAGAAAAGCGATTTGTCATGTACAAAGGAACCCCCATAATACTATTATAAATGAATTCCCCAGAACAAGTCTGTAAACTGGGGAAAAAGTGGGATAATAAATGCAAAGTTCTGAAGGTGTGTGTGGGAGGGGGGCAGCCAACCAGGAATGTTATACCCAGCACAACTGTACTCTAAAAAGTGAAGAAGGAGGATGTAAGATGATGAAGTTATAGGTAGGGGAACCCTATGCTTGTGTTGTCCCTTAAACACAGCTAGATAAATATCAAATCATTCTTAATACCCAAGAAATCAGTCTGAGGACTGGAGAATATACTGTACAACTAGAGGGGGGAAAAGAGGCCACATCAAAGATAGGAGGTGTGGATGCATGATTTGGAGGAGAAAAGAATCATGGGAGGGGAGAGACCCCTAATCACAGAAAGGAGAGAGAGAGAGAGAACAGTGCACAGGGGATTGCACAAGAAAACTTCCCCCAAAACCAATGGCTGGGAAAATGAAAGAGGTTGATTATTGTCAGTTTTTACAACCAGGGGAGTTTCAAGACTGAAGTTTTAGAGCCTGCACTGTGCCTGAGTGGAAGCTGGCATAAACAGTGATGCTTCTATGGAGGAGGGCAGAGGCCCAGAAGTGGACAGGATGCTCCGAATATTCCCTCAGTCAAATATGGAAAGACAGTTCCCCTTCTGGGAGCGCATTTGGAAGAGGTAACACTACCTCTTAGGGGACAAAAGAACTGGTATGTGCTATTATGCTGCCTTGTTCATTAGCATAGGAAAAGAGACACCTGCTGAGGGCAGCCAACCTGGATGCCAGCTTTTTTTTTTTTTTTTTTTAACCAAAGAGGTTAAAGATCTGTATTCTGTAAACTGTAGAACACTTATGAAAGAAATTGAGGAACACAAAGAAATGGAAAAACACGCCATGCTCATGGATTGGAAGAACAAATATTGTTAACATGTCTGTGCTACCCAAAGCAATCTATACATTCAAAGAATTCTTTTCAAAATACCATTAACATTTTTCACAGAGCTGGAACAATGAACCCTAAAATTTGTATAGAATCAGATAAGACCCCAAAGAGCCAAAGGAATGCTTAATAAGAAAACCAAAGCTGGTGGCATCACAATTGCAGATTTCAAGCTGTATTACAAAGCTGTAATCATCAAGACAATATGGTACTGGTACAAGAAAAGACACATAGATGAACGGAACAGAACAGAGAACCCAGAGATAGACCCACAACTCTATGTCAACTAATCTTTGATAAAGCAGGAAAGACTATCCACTGGAAAAAAGTCAGTCTCTTCAACAAATCTTGTTGGGAAAACTGGACAACCACATGCAGAAAAATGAAACTGGACCACTTTCTTATACCTTACACAAAAATAAACTCAAAATGGATGAAAGACCTAAATGTGAGAAAGAAAACTATTAAAATCCTAAAGGATAACACAGGCAGCAACCTCTTTGACCTCAGTTGCAGCAATTGCTTGCTAGACACATCTCCAAAGGAAAGAGAAACAAAAGCAAAAATTAACTATTGGGACTTCATCAAAATGCAAAACTTTTGCACAGCACAGGAAACAGTCAACATAACTAAAAGGCAACCCAGAGAATGGAAGAAGAGATTTGGAAATGACATATCTTATAAGGGGTTAGTCTAAAATCTTATGAACTTATTAAAATCAACACCCCAGATACAAATACTCCAGCTAAAAAATGGGCTGAAGATGTGAATGGACAATTTTCCAAAGTTATTCAGATGCTACCAGATGCATGAAAAGATTCTCAACACCACCCATCATTAGGGAAATACAAATTAAAACTATGATGAGACAGTGCATCACACCTTGCAGAATAACACAGTAAACAACAGATGTTGGTGAGGATATAGAGAGGGAAACCATTGTACACTGTTGGTGGGAGTGCAAACTTGGGCAGCTACTCTGGAAAACACTATGTAGGTTCTTAAGGAAGTTTAAAATAGAACTATTTTATGATCTAACAATTGCAATACTAGGTATTACCCAAAGGATAAAACATACAGATTCACAGGGCACATGCACTCCGACAGTTATAGCAGCATTATCAAAAATAGCCGAATTATGGAAAGAATACATTTGTCTGATGAATGGATAAAGAAGATGTGACTATATATATATATATATATATATATATATATATATATATATGATGGAATATTATTCAGCCACCAAAAAATGTAATCCTGCCATCTGCAAGGATGTGGATGGAACTAGAGTGTATTATGCTAATCAAGTCAGTCAGAGAAAGAAAAATACCACATGCTTTTACTCTTGTGAGATTTGAGAAAGAAAACAGATGAATATAGAGGAAGAAAAAAAAAGAGGGAGGCAAACTGTAAGGGATTCTTAATGATTGTGTAGAAACAGGGTTGATGGAGGAAAGGTAAGCAGGGGATGGTTTAAATGGGTGGTGAATATTAAGAAGGGCACTTGCTGTGATGAGCACTAGGTATTATATGTAAGTGATGAATCACTAAATTCTACTTCTGAGACTGATATTCCACTATAAGTTAATTAGCTACAAATTAAATGAAAACTTGAAACAAATAAATAAATAATAAAAAATTAAAATGGAGGAGAGATAAAGTCTTTCCCAGATCAATAAAACTGATAGAATTCATCACTAGGTAAGATGAAATAAAAGAATGCTAAAAACATGATGAAAGCATAAATTTCACAGGTAAAGATAAATATATACAAAAATATAAAGTAATATGATAATAATGGTGCATAAGTAACTTTAAATCTTCGTATGAAAGTTAAAAGACAAAAGCGTTAAGAATAACTAGAACCACAAAAATTTATAAATGGATATACAATGAAAAATAAGTAAATTCCAATATAAATAAAATAAAGAAGGGGTTAGTAAAAGTGTGGTTTTTAATACAGTTGAATATGCATTGTTATTAGCTTAAATAGACTGGTAAAATAAGAAATCTTATTCACTCTTCATGGCAATTAAAACAGAAAAACCTAGGGAAATTAAAAAAAATAAAGAGAAAAGAATCAAAGTATGTTACTACAAAACACATATACACACAAAACAAAAACACACAAAAATCTACAAATATGACAAATCACAAAGACAGCAAGAAAAAAATAAAGGAACAACAGACTATAAAACAGACCCCCCCCACCAAGTGAATAAAATGAGAGTAGTCTTTACCTATAAATAATTATGTTAAGTGTAAATGGATTAAACTCACCAATCAAAAGATATAGAGTGACTGAATGGATAAAAAACAAAACCCAACTATATGCTGTTTATAAGAGATTTGTCTTAGATTTGAGGACATACATAGGTTGAAAGTGAAGTGATAGAAAATGATATTCTGTGCAAATGATAGCCAAAAGAGAGCAAGAGTGTCTATACTTATATGAGATAGAAAAAGACTTAATGGGGGTACCTGGGTGGCTCAGTGGGTTCAGCCTCTGCCTTCACCTTGGGTCATGATCCCAGTGTCTTGGGATCGAGCCCCACATCAGGCTCTCTGCTCAGTGGGGAGTCTGCTTCTCCTCTCTCTCTGCCTGCCTCTCTGCTTACTTGTGATCTCTGTCTG
The DNA here is from genome assembly GCF_022355385.1 of Mustela nigripes. NCBI lineage: Eukaryota > Metazoa > Chordata > Mammalia > Carnivora > Mustelidae > Mustela > Mustela nigripes. The sequence goes on from NC_081558.1 coordinate 68,169,288, forward strand.
TCACATAAATAAATAAAATCTTTAAAAAAAAAAGGCTTTATGTAAAAAACTGCTATAAGAGACAAGGATGTTCCTTACATAATGATACAAGGATAAATTCTACAGGATTTTATAACAATTATAAGTATAAATGCAGCCAAAATCAGAGTATTTTAAATATATAAATTAAATATTGGCAGATCTGAAGGAATAATTAGACAACAATATAACAATGTTAGGAAATTTTAGTTTCCCACTTTCAATAATGGATAGGTCATCCAGACAGAAAATTAATAAGAAAACAGCCAACTTGGACAAACTATAGACTAAATGAACCTAACATCCATATACAAAATATTCTTCCCTAGCACACACAGGACATTCTCCAGGGTAGGTCACCTGGGCCATAAAAAAGTCTTAACAAATTTAAGAAAATTGTGATCACTCTAAGTACAGTTTCTAAACACAATGGAATAAAAGTAGAAATCAGGGGTGCCTGGGTGGCTCAGTGGGTTAAGCCGCTGCCTTTGGCTCAGGTCATGATCTCAGGGTCCTGGGATCGAGTCCCGCATCGGGCTCTCTGCTCAGCGGGGAGCCTGCTTCCTCCCCTCTCTCTCTCTCTCTCTGCCTGCCTCTCTGCCTACTTGTGATCTCTGTCTGTCAAATAAAATAAATAAAATCTTAAAAAAAAAAGTAGAAATCAATAACAAAAACAGAAAAAAGGAAAAGTCATCTTTACATGGAAATTAAATAGCACATTATTGAGCAATCATTGGGTCAAAGAGGAACTCAAAAGGGAATTTTAAAAATATGTCAGAGAAGGAGGCAAGATGGCCGAAGAGGAAAGGACCTCATTTCATCTCGTCCCTTGAATTTAGCTAGGTATATATCAAATCATCTGAACACCTATGAATTCAAACTGAGATGTAAGAAAAGAATTACTAGAATTCCACAAAGAAAATTGACCACTAGGGGCTTCAGAGAAATTAATCTGATGGGATATATCAGAAGGTAAATCGTAGGGTAAAGGAGCCTCCATAAGCTAGCTGATTACCAGAAAGTGATACAGCTCCAGAATGCAAAATCAGAACTTTTAGAAGTCTACTCCAGTAAGGACGGTCCCTGCCTGAAAGGCACTCAGGTGGCAAAGTGGGGAAGAATCCTTGGTGCGACAGCGTGATCTCAGGATCCCTGGGGTCACAGAAGGAATGGGGGTGCTTGAGCCAGCAGGGTTCTCAAGTGTTGGAGCAGGAAACTGGCTATGATCAGCAAGCCTGGGAGTGGGCTCTGAGCTCAGTTTGCCATAAACTGCAAACTGTGGCTGAATGGTGTGGTGGGGGGGACCTGCAAGGGGGAGAAATGAGACAACAACTCCCCCAAGAAGGGCAAGGTGGGTGCATGCAGGATCAGGTGACCACTCTCCCTGCAGAGGCCTTGCAAGCGACTGACCCCTAGTGACCCTCCTCCCTTCCCTGGAAGGATTGGTGTAGGTGCACACCACAGGAGTCTGCAGAGTTTGGTGCATGCGAAAGTGAAGACTCATTTTCCCTGAGGATTTACTAAAGAGAAGGGACTGCAATCTTTTAGCTCCTGGGCTGGAGATCCTGTGGGCCATTTTATTTTCATCCTTTAAAGTGGAGCAGAACCCTTCAGGGAACAAAGCCACATAGAACAACCAGAAGCAGCTTACAATGAGCCCAGTCCCCTGGCAGGCGACATTGCAACTGGCCCAGGCAAACACACTTGAGAATCAGTGCAACAGACTCCTTTCCCAGAAGACCAGCTAGAATATCAGGTAAATACCAAATTTATGGATCACACAAAACTGCAAAACCCCAAGGCTAGGCTAGGGGGAAATAGTATATAGAATTTGAGGGTTTTTCTCATGATTCTGTCATTTTTCAGGTCATATTTTCCTTTTTTTTTCTTTTTTTCCTTTTCAAACTGTTTCTTATTTTATCAAATCTGTTTTTAAGTCTTTTTTTAACTTTTATTTTTACATTTATATTTTATAGATATATTCTTCATTTTTTGCTTCCTTTCACATGTTTTTTGTTTGTTTGTTTATATGTAAGTTATGCTTTCTTTACAATTTTGGGATTTCGTGTCTTCTAACAAAAAGACCAAAATACACCCAGGATCAAGTGGATCACTCTGTTTTGTCCACCCAGAGGATTATATTCTCTCCCTTTTCCTTTTTTTTTTTTTTTTCCTTTTTTCTTATTTGGTTTCTGACATTTTTGGATTCATCTAGTGTGTATTTTGCTTGGGTTGTAGTGGATATTTTTTATTTTGTTCTCTCATTCATTCATTCTTCTCTGGACAAAATAATTAGAAGGAGGAATTCACAACAAAAGAAAGAACCTGAGGTAATACTCTGCCACAGATCTAACTGATATAGATGTAAGTAAAATGTCAGAGCTGAAATTCAGGATAATGATTATGAAGTTACTAGCTCAGGTCGAGAAAAGCATAACAGACATTAGAGAATCTCTTTGTAGAAGTAAAATCTAATAAGGTTGAAATTTAAAATGCGTTACTGAGATGCAGTCTAAAATGGATGCTCTAGGGGCACCTGGGTGGCTCAGAGGTTTAAGCCTCTGCCTTCAGCTCAGGTCATGATCTCAGGGTCCTGGGATCGAGCCCCACATCAGGCTCTCTGCCTGGCAGGGAGCCTGCTTCCCCTTCTCTCTCTGCCTGCCTCTCTGCCTACTTGTGATCCCCCTCCCTGTGTCAAATAAATACATATAATCTTTAAAAGATAAAAAAAAAATAAAATAAAATGGATGCTCTAAAAGCTAGGGTAAATGAAGCAGAAGAGAGTCAATGACATAGAAGACAAGATTCTGGAAAGGAAGGAAGCTGAGGAAAAGAAAGAAATACAACTAATAGACCATGAAAGAGGGCTTCAAGAAATCAGCAACACCATTAAATGACACAATATTAGAACTATTGGGGTCCCAGAGGAAGAAGAAAGAGAGAGAGGGACAGAAGATATATTTGAGCAAATCATAGTTGAGAACTTCCCTAATGTTGGGAAAGAAACAGGCATTCAAGTCCAAGAAATAGAGAGAACCCCCCTCAAAATCAATAAAAATAAACCAACACCCTAACATATGATAGTGAAGCTTATAAAACCCAGAGATAAAGAGAAAATCCTGAAAGCAGCTCAAGACAAGGACTCGTTAACCTATAGTGATAGGAACATTAGACTGGCAACAGACCCATCCACTAGAGACCTGGCAGGCCAGAAAGAAGTGGCATGATATATTCAGGGTAATAAATCAGAAAACATGTAGCTAAGAATATTTTATCCCACGGGGTGCCTGGGTGGCTCAGTGGGTTAAAGCCTCTGCCTTCGGCTCAGGTCATGATCCCAGGGTCCTGGGATCGAGCCCCGCATCGGGCTCTCTGCTCATCAGGGAGCCTGCTTCCTCCTCTCTCTCTGCCTGCTTCTCTGTGATCTCTGTCTGTCAAAAAAATAAATTTAAAAAATCTTAAAAAAAAAAGAATATTTTATCCCACAAGGCTCTTATTCAGAATGGAAGTAGATATAAAGAGCTTCCAGGACAAACAGAAACTAAAAGAATTTGTGATCACTAATTCAGCCCTGCAAGAAATATTAAAAGGGATCCTAAAAGCAAAGAGAACCCAAAAGTAACATAGATCATAAAGAAACAGAGACAATCTACAGAAACAGGGACTTTAATTTAATACAAAATACCTCAGACTAATGAAAATGAGAACATAACAAACTCAAACTTATACAACAAAAGCATCACAAAGATGGAAATTTATTGCAATGAATGCCTACATTAAAAAAGAAGAAAGATCTCAAACAACCCAACTTTATACCTCAATGAACTAGGAAAAGAACAAATTAAGCCCAAAGTTAGCAGAAGGAAGAAAATAACAAAGGTTAAAACAAAAATAAATGTAATAGAAAAAAATCAACAAAGCTAAGAATTGGTTTTTGAAAAGACAAACAACATTGATAAACCCTTAGCTAGACTAAGAAAAAAGATTCACAAAAGTAAAGTCAGAGGTGAGACAGGAGATGTTTCAGTGGAGCCACAAAAATACAAAAGATCATAAAGGACCATTATGAGCAACTATATGGCAATGAAGTGGACAACATAGTAGAAATGTATTAATTCCTAGAAATATACATCCTATCGAGAGGGAATCATGAAGAAACAGAAAGCCTGAACAGACCAATATAAATAAAGAGATTGAATCACTAATCAGAAATTTCCCAACAAAGAAAATGTCAGGACCAAATAACTTCACAGGTCAACCCTACCAAACATTTAAGGAAGAATCACCAGTCCTTTTAAAATTCTTCCAAAAATAGAGAAGAGAACACTTCCAAATTCGTTTTATGAGGACAGTGTCACCTTGATATCAAGGTCAGGCAAAGACATCACAAGAAAAGAAAACTACAGGCCAGTATCTCTGATAAAAATGATGCAAAAATCCTTAAGAAAATATTAGCAAACTAAATTAAATATCGTATTGAAAAGATCATATATGATCAAGTGGATTTGTCCCTGGAATGCAAGAGTGATGCAACATATAGGAATCAACCAATCTGATACACCACATGAGCAGCATGAAGAATAAAAATCACATGATTATCTGTGGAAAAGCATTTGACAAAATTCAACATCCTCTCATGATGAAAACTCTCAACAAATTAGATACAGAAGGACATACCTCAACATGATAAAGACCATATATGAAAAGCTCACAGTTAACACCATATCTAACCGTGAAAAACTGAAAGGTTTCCCTCTAAGATCTGTAACAAGGTAAAGATGCCCACTCTTAATACTTCCACTTATCATAGTGCTGGAAGTTCTAGCGAGAGTTATTAGGTGAGAAAAAGAAATAAAAGGCATTCATATCAGAAAGGAAGAAGTAAAATTGTGTCTGTTTGTAGATGACATGATCTTATATGTAGAAAACCCTAAAGATCCCCCCTTCCCCTAAAATACTGTTAGAACTAATAAACGCATTTAGTAATGTTTCACAGTACAAAATCAATACACAAAAATGAGTTATACTTCTAGATACTAATAACCATTCAAAAAGAAAATTAAGAAAATTATCCCATTTATAACAGCAGGAAATACTTAGAAATAAACTTAGCAAAGCAGGTTAAAGATTTTTAAATAGAAAAGTATAAAATACTGATGTAAGAAATTGAAGTAGACACAAATAAATGTGTTCACATGTTCAAAATTGGAAGAATTTATATTGTTAAAATGTCTATACTACCCAAAGAAACTACAGATTCAATGCAGCCTTTATCAAAATTCCAATAGCACTCTTTATAGAAAAAAAAAAAAAAGTCCTAAAATCCATAAGAAACCACAAAGAATCCTGACTAGCCAAAGAAATTTGGGTAAGAAGAACAAAGCTGGGGAACCTGGGTGGCTCAGTTGGATAAGCGACTGCCTTCAGCTTGGGTCATGATCCCAGGGTCCTGGGATTGAGTCTCACATCAGGCTCCCTGCTCTGTGGGGAGTCTGCTTCTCCCTCTACCTACTACTCCCCCTGCTTGTGCGCGCTCTCTCTCTCTCTGTCAAATAAATAAAATCTTAGGGGCACCTGGGTGACTCAGTGAGTTAAAGCCTCTGTCTTCAGCTCAGGTCATGATCCCAGGGTCCTGGGATCGAGCCCTGCATCTGCTCAGCGGAGAGCCTTCTTCCCCCTCTCTCTCTGCCTACTTGTGATCTCTGTCTGTCAAATAAATAAATAAAATCTTTAAAATAAACAAATAAATAAATAAAATCTTAAAAAACAAAGAAGAATAAAGCCAGAGACATCATATTCCTGACTTCAAAATATATTACAAAGCTACAGTAATCAAAATAATATGGTATTGACATAAAAACGGATATATAGGCCAACAGAACAGAATAGAGAGACAAGAAATAGCCCCATATATATTGTCAACCAATCTTTGACAAAGGTGCCAAGAATACACAATAGGGGAAGAAAAGTTTCTCAAATAAATGGTGTTGAGAAAACTGGATATTCAAAAATCAAAGAATGAAGCTGGATTCTTTTCTTTCTTTTTTTTTTTTTTAAGATTTTATTTATTTATTTGCAAGAGAATGAGTGAGAGAGAGCATGAGAGAGGAGAAGGTCAGAAAGAGAAGCAGACTCCCCAAGGAGCTGGGACCCTGATGTGGCGCTCAATCCCGGAAGTCCGGGATCATGACCTGAGCCGAAGGCAGTCACTCAACCAACTGAACCACCCAGGCGCCCATGGACCCTTTTCTTATACCATACACAAAATTTAACTCAAAAGGATTAAAAATTGGGGGTACTTTGGTGACTAAGTTGGTTAAGCTTCCAACTCTTGATTTTGGCTCAGGTCCTGGGGTTAAGCTCAGTGCTCATCTCAACACTCAGCAGAGTGTGTGTGTGTGTGTATGCTTGTCCCTTTCCCTCTGACCTGCCCCCCCCGTTGTGCTCATTCTGTCTCTCAAATAAATAAGTAAAATCCTTTTTTTAAAAAAGAGATAAAAAATTTAAACATAAGGCCCAAACCCATCAAACTCCTAAAAGAAAACATAGGGGATAAGTTTCTTGACAGTGGTCTTGGCAATGATTTCTTAGATGCAGTAACAAAAGCAAAAACAGACAATAAGACTGTATCAAACTAAAGATCTGCACAATAAAGGAAATAATCAACAAAATGAAAGGACAACCTACAGAATGGGGGACATATTTGCAAAATATATTTCTGTAAAGGGTAAATATCCAAAATATAAGGAACTCCTACAACTCAATAGCAAAACAGCAGCAACAACAAACAGGCCTATTAAATATGGTCATAGGAATTGAACAGACATTCTCAAAAGAAGGCATATAAGGTGTTTAACCTCATTAATCATCAAGGAAATACAAATCAAGGTTGCAAAAAGATATCATCTCACACCTGTTAGGATAATTATTATTAAAAAGAAAAAAAAATAGAAAACATTGGCCAGGATGTGGAGAAAATGGAATACTTGTGCACTGTTGGTGGGAATATAAACTGGAGCAGCCACTATGGAAAACAGTGTGGTGGGTCTTAAAAAACCCTAAAAATAAGATTGCCACACTGAACCAACCATCTCACTTCTGGGTATATATCCAGGGGAACTGAAATCAGGATCTTGAAGAAAGAATTGTTTGCACTCCCACATTCATTGCAGCATTTTTCTCAATAGCCAGCACACTGAAGCAACCTAAATATCCACAGATGGAATGGATAAACATGTGAGATATAGTACACACACACACATACACACACACATATATGTATATATACATATATGTATATAAATACAATGGCTTTTATATACATACATTTATAGGTATGTAGGTTATATATGTATATAGAGACAGATGTATGTGTGTGTGTGTGTGTGTGTACACACATAATCGAATATTATTCAGTCTTAAAGAAGGAAACTCTGGCATTTATGACAACATGGATGAACCTGAAAACCATTATGCTCAATGAAATAAGCCAGACACAGAATAAAAAATACACCTGCTATCACTCACTGAGTCAAACTCATAGAAGTGGAGACTGTAATGGTAGTTGTTAGGGTCTGATGGAAGAGGGAAATAGGGAGGTCAAAGGGTATAAAGTCTCACTTCTGCAAGATGAGTAACTCCTAGAGACGTACTGTATAGCATATCACATATAGTTAACAATACTGCATTTTATACTTAAAATTTTGCTGAGAGGATAGATTTGATGTTAAGTGTTTATATTGCACATGATAAAAGTAATAAAGAACACATCAAAAAATGGGCAGAACACATGAACAGACACTTCTCCAATGAAGACATACAAATGGCTAACAGACACATGAAAAAATGTTAATCATCACTGGCCATCAGGGAGATTCAAATCAAAACCACATTGAGATACCACCTTACACCAGTTAGAATGGCCAAAATTGACAAGACAGTAAACAATAAGTGTTGCAGAGGATGTGGAGAAAGGGGAACCCTCTTAAACTGTTGGTGGGAATGCAAGTTTGTGCAGCCAATTTGGAAAACAGTGTGGAGAGTCCTTAAGAAATGAAAAATAGAGCTACCCTATGACTCTGCAATTGCACTACTGGGTATTTACCCCAAAGATACAGATGTAGTGAAAAGAAGGGCCATCTGTACCCCAGTGAACATAACAGCAATGGTCACTGTTGTCAAACTGTGGAAAGAGCCAAGATGTCCTTCAACAGGTGAATGGATAAAAAAGATATGGTCCATATATACAATGGAATATTATGCCACCATCAGAAAGGATGAATACCCAACTTTTGTATGAGCATGGACGGGACTGGAGATTATGTTGAGGGAAATTAAGAGAAAGTCAATTATCATATGGCTTCACTTACTTGTGGAGCATAAGGAATAACATGGAGGACATTAGAAGAAGGAAAGGAAAAGTGAATTGGGGGAAATCAGGGCGGGGGAGTTGAAGCATAAGAGACTATGGACTCTGAGCAACAAATAGGGTTTTGGAGGGGAGTGGGGAGGATGGTGGCGGGTATTAAGGAAGGCACATTGTGCGTGGAGCACTGGGTGTGGTGCATAAACAATAAATCTTGCAACACTGAAAAAATAAAATTAAAAAAATAATAAAGAGGGTGGGAGGAGACTTTTGAAGGTGATGGAAATATTTATTGCAAAGGTGGTGATAAGTTTCACAAATATATACTCATCTCCAAATTTATTAATTGTATACCTTAAATATGTACCATTTTTGTATGTCAATCAAATTTCAATAAAGTGGTTTTAAAAAAAAGAACTCTCAAAGCTTTAAAGTAAAAGTCAAAACAACAACCTCTATTTAGAAAATGGGCAAAATACGTGAAGAAACATTTTACAAAAAGGGTATAAAGATGGTAAATCAGCATACGGAACGATATTCAGTATCATTAGCCATCAAGGAAATGCGCATTAAAACCACAAGGAGATGTTGCTGCACCTATCAAAATCACTAAAAATAAACAAAAAATAGTGAAAATACCAAATGCTGTGGAGAGGAGAAACTGGATGTAAAATTGTCCAGGCATTCTGGGAAAGAGAATGGCAGAAAACTGAAAATGTGCTTCCTGTATCATCCAGCAATTGCCCTTTTAGGCATTTATTCCAGAGAAATGGAAAGTTACATTTACACAAAAACTTGTACACAAATGTTCATAGTAGCATCATTTGTAACAGCCAAAATCCGGAAACAACCCAGACAGGCATCCTTCAACCAGTGAATGGTGAAACTATTTACATTTGTAGTACCATCATAGCATGGCATACTATCCAGCCAACAAAAGGAATGAACTATTGATACCCATAAGGACTTGGACAAATTTCAAAGGAATTTTGCTGAGTGAACAAAGCCAATCCAGGGGCTCCTGGTTGGCACAGTCACTTAAGTGACTGACTTCAGCTCAAATTCCCGGGATTGAGCCCCAGGTAGGGCTCCTAGCACAGCAAGAAGTCTGCTTGTCCCCCTCCTCCTCTGCCCCGCCCCTGCTCATGCTCTCTGTCTCTCTCTCAAATAAAATCTTAAAAAAAAAAAAAAAATACAAAATACAAAACCAGTCTAAAGAGACTACACCGCTTTGTAATTCCATTCATATAACATTCTTTAAATGACAAAATTATAGAAAAACAGGTTAATGGTTTTCAGCCCCCCCCCCCACCAAGGATGTGAGGTTACACAAGGCAACAAGAGAAATTACGTGGTGATGGAACAGTTCTGTATCTTGAAGATGGTGATGCATACCTACACATTTGATAAAATTCTGTAGAACTAAGTAAACACACACAGATGAGTACAAGAGAAACTGGGGAAATCTAAATAATATTGTTGGATCAATGTCAATACCTGGGCTGCGATATTGTGCTATAGTTTTGGGAACTGTTACCATTAATGGAAAACTGGGTAAAGGGTGGACAAGATCTCTCTGCATCGTTTCCAAACAGCTGCATGTGAACCTACAATCATCTCAACATACTTTAATATTATTTTAAAAGTGTGTCTTTGCTGCAGCATCCACTATTAGGGTTATTATTATTATTTTTAAAGTACAATCCTCTTAAAATGCATTGTCCAAGGCCAGAAAGCTATTTCATAAATTTTAAGAAACCTGGCTCCTAAGTTGACACTCCCTCACCTTGCTGTCAGCAGGTGATGTGCACTGCAGAGTGTTGGAATTAGAAGTTCCGGAGGCAGATTACTGGCCCTGGCCTCGCGGTGTTCAGGTGTGTGTGTGCATGTGCGTATGTGTGTGTGTAGGTGGGCACTGGTATGAACGTGAGAAATAAAGGAGACGGAAAGCTATGCCTCTGTCACTGTCAAGAAAGGTGGCCGGCTGATGAAGGTAATGCTGAAAGCCAGGGAAGGGTTTAAGAAGGGGGCTGGCGCCTCAGGAACGCTCTCCTGCTGCATCCTCCGGGAGGCGGTGGGCGGCGGCTGAACTGTCCGGGGGCAGTGACTGAACCCCACCGCCTGCAGGAAAAGGTGAACGCGGGACGGGGGCGGGGAAGGGGCGGGAGGTGCGGCCTCTGAGCAGCGGCCGGCAGGCTTGCTGAGCAGCCTGGCTCTCGGTGGCGGCGCCTGGTCTTGGATGCTGTTGCAAAGACGCCAACGAGACTCCGAATGCCAGGAGAGCAGCGCTGAGGCCGGGGAGGGTGGGGCCGCCCGGAAATCTCGGTGGCGCCAGCTGGGTAGCGTCTGCAGGACGGGGGCGCGCACACGAGGGGCACGTGGGTGTGGATGAACCGGTGCCGCGGGGCCTCCATCCTGCAGCGCCACCGCGGCCGGGTGTCCGCGCCAGAGGAACGGCGGGTGGGGTGCCTGTACCACACAGTCGGCCCCCATGGTCCCCGCCCGGCACCCTGCGGGCAGGCCAGGGGCTGGGACAGCACCCAGGCTCCGCGCCTGGAGGCGCTCTCCGCGCTGGTCTGCTTCGCGGTGTCTGGGCCCCCTCTCGGCTCCGGTGCGGAAAGCCCGCCTGCTTTGTCCGGGAACGGCTGAGGGTGCGGGCGGAGGACCAAGGGGCTTCCAAACCCAGACATGGGGGAAAGACTGGGATGGACAGTGATCAATGGGAGTGCCGTGGTGCTTCGAGGGAATTGCCACCCATAGCCGAGCTCAGGAGAGTGGCGCCGGGGACTGGCGGGGCCGGCGGGTTCCACGTGGGTGGACCCCGAGCTGGGGGCATTGGAGCGGTCGCAGGTCGCCGTCGTCTGCGCTCCCTTATGCCGGTACACGGACGCAGGCACATGGTCCGGGCTTCCTGCCCCTAGCGGGGTTGGCGCCGGGAGCGCGCGGTATTGGGAAGGCTGCCCTGCGGGGAGACCCGGTGGTACGCGACTGAGGTGTGGTTACTGGGGAGGAGGCGGGAGGCACTGGCAGGCTGTGGCCCCGCTGCCGCAGCAGCTCCGCAGTGGGCGCCCCGCGCAGAGGAAGCAGCGGGGGGCGGCGAAGTGCCCGCCGGTCGCACTGCGGTCCTTGCCCGCGTTAACGTGTCCTCAAGATGAAAGAGAAAGGAAAAAAGGTCCATTTAAAGGGGCAGGGGCGGGCAGAGACTTTGCTGGTTCCAACCCGCGCATAGGGCTTTGGCCGCGGGGACGTGGGAGTCGCAGGGCAGCGCCAGGTGTCATAATGCGGGAAAGTGATTGCGAACGCAGCGGCGCCTCCATTTGGGTTGAGCTCCCAAGAGCGCAGCCGGAGAGCGGGCAGTCTTTTAAATTGGGCATTTCCCGTAGTGGTCCCAAACCTAGTATTAACCCATTCTCAGCTCCTACCCCCAAACACCTCCAAATTTCTAGCAGGCTTTTATAAAAGGTCAGGTCAGTTCTACCAAGTTCATGTCATTTAAAAAAAAAAAAAAAATTTTTTTTTTAACTCCGTTCCCCTCTCCGACCCCAAGTCCCCACGAGGCAGCTTTTCACAGTCCTAAGATGTGGTTACTCCAAACCCATAGCAAGTTGCTCGTGTGCTCGGCTTTTCAAACCCCAGACGGTGCCACCGGAGGACGCTGAAGGCAAAGCCTCCGCGGCCGCCAGGGTTTAAAAAGCGGCGGCTGCCCGACGCCCTCGAGACTGCCGCGAGCGGAATATAGACAAGCCACGCGTCCTCCTCCCAAGGCTGGCGGGTCGGCCCTGCACCGACACTTGGCGGGTGCCCCTGTATCCTTCACGGGTAGCGCGCATTTTCTCAACAGAGCGTGACCCGGTAGACGATGCACTCGAAATCCGGAGGACCCTCCTGCCCGCGCGCAGTATCTTCCTGCCAACACTTCTGCATTTCCTTGCAGCCAGCGCTGTCTGTGCACCTGGACCACCCCGGGCCTCCGTCCTCAGCCTCTCCACGCCTCACTTCCAGGCAGCCGAAGGAGGGCTTCTCCGAGTTACCTGTCCTAGGGCAGCAGCTACATGGAGGCCATCCACCTTGCTCTGGCTTCTCAAGGGCAGAACCCACGAAAGTCCGAGGCACCTGGGCCCCACATCTTCCCAGCGTGGGGCGACGTGTGTGTGTGTGTGTGTGTGTGTGTGTGTGTGTGTGTGTGTGTAATGCCTCTAACACACAGTAATTCCCAGAAGACAAAGCACTGGTCTGTCTGAAGATGGTCCAGAGTTCAAGCGGGGAAAAAAAAAAAATCTCGAGGCACTGAGTCAGTGCTTGCCGCCTGCCTAGGCGTCTGGAGCATCTGCATCGCGGAGAAGGGATTTTTTAACTCTGAACCTTCTCCAGATCCTCTTGGCAATTATCTCATCTGGCAGTGCCGCAACAAGTGGCCCCGCCGCCTACCCCGGATTACAGCCTCCTGGTCCCCAGCCCCTGCTGGAGTAGCTGTTTGGGGTGTGTGCGGGGGGGGGGGGGGGGCTATTTTTAATTGTGAAAATTCTGAATCCCGTGTGCTGGCATTCTCTTGTCATAGTCAACCCCCCCCCCCCATTTTTAATGCGGCGGCACCATCCAGATTAACACCTGGAAATGGAAAACTTACCCACTTTCCTATTAAAGAGGCGCTTTTTAATTTTTGTTTTTTAACCGAGCATTTTTCCTCCTGATGGATTTAACACTTTACTGAGAAGACTTCCTCAGCCTTTGCGGTCTGGAGAAGTTGGAGGCGGGGACTTAGGGGTACACGTCGTTTCTTTTCATGTGTGATGCTTTTCCGCCTCCCCCCACCCAGTTTACATTGGTCAAATTCTCGGCTTCCTCGAAGGTTCTCTGTACAACATTTGCACCAGAAGCTTTACCTCTAAACCCCCTTTTCGGGTAAACCTGCCTGATAATTCTCCCGCGCCCAGCGAAACCCAGGTACCAGTGGGTCAAGGTCCCCTGACTTCCATACTGAGAGTCACATTCTGGTTGGAAAGGCCCTCAGGGGCGACAGACGTGTCGCCAGGCTGACAGAAATAGGGGACGGGGCTGGAGCATCCAGGGACCTAGGGCCTCCGTCTTCCTCCCCGAGGTCCCCTTGATTCAGCTGAGTTCCGCGGCGACCTCGCCCGCGTCCCCGCCCAAACCGAGTACGAAACTACCTTGGACAAAAGTTTGAAAAGAATCCAGTGTAGAAATAGACTTTTCATTTAAATCTGGTTATAATAAATAATCATATAAGTATACCCACATAACCACCCAAGTGGAGAGCAGATGCCCAGATTCGCGGTCCCCACGTGTTGCTAGAGCTGGCGCAGACGCGTCCGCGGGCACTGTGGTGAACGTGACACCGCATTTTCTCCGAATTCCTGCCTTCTAGGGTGGTGCAGGGCTATGGGGAGGTGGGGAAAGAGGCTGCGGAATCCATCCGTTCTTCCGGACCACAACTCCGGGGGCGGGGGGTCTCGTACGGCCCCCTTCTCCCACCTGAGAAAAGCAACTCTCGTTTTGGATGATTAATAGCCGGGCTTTCCAAGACCAGGAGGCGCGTCCCTGCCGGCACCGCTAGCTTAATAGTTTTAATTTAACCTTTATCATCAGCAACATGCTCCCGAAGGTTGGGAGCAGGATTTGCACCCCGGTGGCTGCCCTTTCCCTCCTCCACCCAACAGCGTGCTTCCAGGGGAGGGTCGGAAACTTGCAGCTCCTGCGGCGCCCCCACCTTCCGCGGAGGAAGCAGGCTCCCAGCGACCTAATCCCGGAGCTATCAGACAACCCCGGGCGTGGTCGGGGCTCTCCCAGGCCTCGGAGTTGGGCGGGGTCTGCAGTGCATCTTCTTGGGTTCTCTTTGGCACAATGTGCCTGTGTACAGAGAAAAACAAACCAAAACCAAAACCACGCTCCTAAAGAGCCCCTGGCATCTACGAAGTGGCGGTGGTATACACGGAGTGACTGTGCCTGGAGATGTGGGGGGAGGGTACTAATGCCAAGGGCAAGGCAGGAGGACAGTGAAAGCCCGCAGTCCGCCAGGGAACACTTCCTATCCGGGTTCAGCGGCCGGGAGCACCCCGAGCTGTGGCTAAAGGGGCTGGTAGGCTCTCCCGCACCCTGCGAGCTTCCCCGCCTTCCTGTGTCCCCCACGGCTTTTCCAGGAGGAAGATGGGGTGCCCAGCGGGGGTGGGGCACGCCGGGCTGCCGGGCCGGGTTGTCACGTGCCCCCCACCCCCGCCACTGCGGCGGGAGTTCCAATCAGAGCGCGCCAGGGGGCTCCTCCTGGGCAGGAACCACCCGGCTCGGCGGCGGAGGGTGGGCCGCCGTCACCTGACCGCCCGCCCCCGCCCCCCGCGAGTAAGGGGCGGTGGTAGCGTCTGCTCGGTTACAAATGGCCCCTCCCGCCCCGCTCGCCCGCTCGCTCGGGCTCGGCGCAGACCCGCCCGGGCGCACTCCTCCCGCCGGCTCCGGGCGTCCCGCCGCCCAGCCGGGAACTGGCCGGCGATCCCCGCCACCCTTAAGGGTGCTGCCGACACCCAGCGCGGAGGCTAGCCGGTGGAGGTCTCTAGGGGAGGCTAGACCGCGGTGGCGCGCGGCTCTCCTACTCGCAGGTGAGTGTGCAGTACGGGCGTGGGATGCTGCGGGGACAGTGCGTGGGGACTTGCGGGTCCTCGGATGCAGACGCGGATCCGTGCGATGCACAGGTTAAGTTTGCGAGAGATTCTGAGGATTCTCTCCATCTCGGCCTCCTTTTGCTGCTCCAGCGGGTTGGGGTCTCCCGCTAAAGCCTGGATTTGGGGGAAGGGCTTTGGGAAATTCTTGTCTTGAGATACTTGACAAAGGTTGAAAAGACACATCAGGTGGAGCGTGTAGCTGCAGCTGATGGGGGTTAGACAGGTGCACTGGAGTGTGCCTGCCTGGGTGTGTATGCGTGTGTGCGTGTGTCTGTGTCTGTGTGTGGTTCCTGGCTAGGAGGATGAGCCCGAGATAGGACGAAGTCACTGCGGTGGGTCGTTCCATCCCCGGAAGCCACTTAGATCCTAGAGAGGGAAATTGCGCTGCTCTGAGGTGGTCACTGGGTAGATGACACGGCAGCAAACCATTGACTCCCTCCACCCCACATCGGATTTTGGATATACCCCTATAATAGCAGGAGTGCAAGTGCTTATAAAGAGTGTGTGAGATTTTAAGGCATCCAGAAAATATTCCTTTTACATTTTAACTTGTTGGCAGAAATTAGTATTAAAAGTGCTGAATCATGCAAAAAGATGTGAAAAATAATGTACTTTTTTGGGGGGGGTAAAGTTTTTCAAAGCTACTAACATCTGCATTTCTGAATGAATGCTTTAAATTTAAGGTGTAGGCACTGGGTATTTAAAAATCACATTTTGAGACTGTGCCCTTGGCTTTATGAATATCAGCTGCTTTTCTTTCTTTAGTGTGAGTTGTATCCATTCATTATCTCTTAACCACCCCCCCCCCAAAAAAAAAGACTTCTTTTTTTTTTTTTTTTGGTGTGTCCATGATTGTGAAAGGAGTGGAGGAAACAGTCCTCCGAAATAGAAAACATCCTCCTTTGATGAGTGCAATGATGGCCAATTTGATTTGTCATATGCCACTGAAGGGAATGTCAAGCTGATAACATGCAGACTAGAGAAAAAAAAGAAACAGGAGTTGTCCATGGAGGGAGAAATAAGCCCTAATCCAATTGTGCTCATCAGTAAAAGAGCTGAAGGAGAGTGTTTCCACATTGGAGCCTGAGTCTTTGGTGGAGGTGGAAGGGTGCAGTTTTTGATGCAAGTTCTGAGGTCAGACACCAAGTAGCATAAAGATGATTTTTTTAAAAAAAAAATTCAGTTTTAGTAAAATGGGTGTGTCCAAAGACAGCTCTTACTCTGGGCTGTACTGTCTGAACTGCTCAGTGGCCTGCTGACTCATAAGGGAACCAGAATGGCTTAGCAGGGTTGGATTTTACTTGTAGACTCTAAAAGAACTCTACCTGCAATCCTCCTTCCCCAAAACAATAATAAGAATAAAAGAAAGAATGCTCTAGCAGAGACATCCATAAACAGAGAAGCTCATCTCCTCTTCCATTCTCTTCTTTAGGGAGGTTTTTCCCTTTTCCTTGACTTGTCACCTTCATTTCAATACCTGTCATCCATGCTTGCGCAAAGAACATTTGGTTTGACACAAAGATTTTATTCTAAATCTTAACATGAGAAATAGTGGCCCTCCTGAAGAGGATTATTTTGAAGGTATTTGTGGAGGATACTGAAAAATGGGAATATGAGAGATTAATTGAGTTTTCTTTGCAGCACAGACTCCCTTAACATTGCATGCAAGACTAGGGAGCCCCACCCTGTTTCTGAGCATCTGCATGAAAGGCCAGGAAAGGAATTCGAGAATTGCAGTGGTGCAGAGAGAGGCAGTTTTTAGGCTTGGGTATTCCGTTTACTTAAATGATTTCTAAAATTGTGGAGGGTGGGTAGCCTTTAATCCATAGGTAGGTCTTGAAAAGCACAGTGTTATTTCTGTTTCACTTGGCAGCTTCTTAAATATCCATTTAACTTTCAGAGGTTGATTTTGATAGAAAAGCGGTATGAAGTCGGAGCTGCTTCCAAATTTTAAGATGCCAGGGCTAAAAGACTTGATTGGAAGGACAAATAACGAAGCATCTAGTAAAGCCAAAAGGAGTTATTTTTGCTCTGGTATTTTTAATACAATTTATTTATGAAAGTAAGTTTTTTAGAAAGAGGGGGCTCATTTTCAGGCAGTAAACCTGCTTGCAGAATAGACAAACACCTGGCGTCTCAGAACAGAGATGCATAATTGGAGTGAGAAACAGGTGAATGAGCTTACCTTCTACTGCTTGGTCCCTTAGTCAGAACCCAGTCATGTCACTTCAGATTAGAAGGCAAAGCATTTCTGCAACAAGGCAAGGAGATTTCAAATCCTATTTCAAATTTATGGGAAAGAAAACGTTTTGAGTTTCTCTGAAGAAAGAGGCGATCTTTGTAAATTCACAAATCATTATCATAGTCAGGCTTACCCGCATTGTCTACTGCAGACAGCGGGTCTGACCATGATGAAGAGAGATACCAAGACTTTTTTCTTTCCTTTTTTTTCTTTTTTTTTTTTAATAAAACAAATCCAAAGGATGCCTTCTTGATGTTGCCATTCATTTTTTAAGACAAATAAATTATTTAAAGAAGAAAAAATTATTCTTTTCCTCTGATGACTAGAGTGAATTAATGTGCTATTCTAAAAAACAGTGACCAGTTAGCTGTATCTTAACAGTTATTCCTGACTGAAGTGAGACTCCAGGTGAGTATTCTATATTCTGTTGAGAATCAATCTAGGTTCAAAGCTACTAAAACCACCTTCTGCTTCTTTTCCTTCTTTCTTATGCTATCTTTCCTCTCTTTAAAATCCACAAACCACAGCTACAAATCCTAGCACCTAGAAGGCTTTGAGATTTCCCTTGGAACAGACGATCAGATAAACTGCCTATGATTGTGGGTCATTCTGAAATCAAAACAGATCTCAGCTTCAGCCTCAAGAATCAAATTGGTAGGATGTCTCCAGAGCCTTGCTCAGACGCCAGTAACCTGGCAGCCTGGTTTCACAGAGGGTCTTTTCCTAAGATTTGCAGTGGTTCTTTTGTGGAAGTTAGCTCTGCCCACTTGCATAGTTAATTGCATTGTGAGAAGGTTCCAGAACAGTACTTCCTTGAGTTCTGACAGTAAATACATACACAGCGTTGTATGAGGACCATTCCAGAACACGCACCTTCTGTAAAGTGAATGTGCTGGCTGAATAAACACTTGGGCTACGTTAGCCTGCCGACAAGTCTCATTTTTAACCATAGGACATGGTGTTTCATCTGAGCTTTTTCAGGACCCTAGAGAGCCTTGCAGGATGGAGAGGAGTATCTGATGTCTGACTTCTCTTTGAGCTGGCCTCCAGGAATTTACCTTTGTCCATTTGAGGATGTCAGGTTACATGTACCTTGCAAGGAGATTGAAGAAAAGTCATGTTGCTAATCTACTTATTCTAGTGAGCTGTAAGATTAGTAATATCGGTGCATTTATGTATTTAAAAATTAATTATATATTTTGGGGTGTGTGAGTATTAGGTTGGGTTGAGTGTTGGTAAGATGCCTTTAAAAAACCATTTGTGGGATGGAGGTGGGGGGTGCGGCGCCTAGGTGACTTAGTTGGTTAAGCATCTGAATATAATCTTGGGGTCCCAGGATGGAGCCTGTGTCAGGCTCACTGCTCAGTGGGTGTTTGCTTCTTCTGCTTCTTCCTCTCCCTCTAAGATCTCTTTCACTCTCTGTCTCTCTCAAATAAATAAAAATCTTTTTAAAAAAATAAAATTAAAATAAAAAATCATTTGGAAATTGCTGCTGCTTAAAAATCATGTGATATTACGTACTTGCACATATATCTCTGCAAAATCAAGAATACACTTTGGTGTGCATGCTTTGCCACCTGTGCCTGCAATCTACACTAAGTAGAATTGCTCTTTAGGATTATTTGGTTAATTATTTTGAGTAGACTTGTGGTAATGGAGAGGGTTTTTATTTCTTTTCTGGTGGATGTTGGGTTCTGATCCTTTGTGCTTACAGCCCTCAAGAAGAGGCAGAGAACAAACATGATAGTTCGTATTATAAGTAAAGTATGTTTTTTTGCAATGTGTTTTCTTTTAGGTTGCCGACTTAAAAGTACTCATGTTCTAGGTTTTAGAACTAAAAATAACATGAGGAATAGCTTTTGTCCCAATGTAGCTCAGGTTGCATCTCTTTTGGTCAACACCTGTAAATCATCTTTACTACTTATGGAATTTGGAAACAATTCGGTCTGCTATTGATCTAAATATTTTCATCTTACAGGTCTTCCTTTGATAACAGTGGATGATGACTCTGCTCTTCTGCCCAAGAGTGGTTCAAAATGTAAGTTCAACTAACCAAATAATGAAATATCGATAATTTTGGAGCTCCATGCAGAACAGTTTGTCTTATTTTTGTTCCTGCTACCTAAGACTGCAGCCTCATAAGTAAGCAACCACCTCCTTGGGTTGAGGGAGGGAGTGCCTAACTTAGACCAACGTTTGTTCACCACACAGCAAGGTAAACTTATACTATTGCCATCACAGTCGTGGGGCGGCATTCTTCCTACCCTCCCTGCCTCATTGTTTTTCTGATAATAGAATATGAATCTTTGCTATCTGAGTGATGCTTGAATGGACCCTTCCCCAGATGTCACATCTTCCTGGGTGGCCCTGCCTCTTCTAATCCTCTTCCAGCTCAAGTGGACAGATTCCAATATGGAGACACATCTAGCCTCAGGACCAGAGTTCTTTTGTGCCAGATGAAACCCTATGGCTTTTATCAAGCTCCGTTTCCTACCATGTACCTTAACCCAAATGTGACCTTAGCTCAGCTGCTATGCTCATACTAGAGCGACCTGGTACACTTTGTTTATAAAACAGCAAGAGTCAAAATCTCTAGGAAGCCATTGCTGTTTCCCACAAAGATGTGGATGGTGCAGAATTTTGCAGATTTCCCAGGGTTAGTCCACCTTCTCCCCTTTGCAGTTAGCAAGTACTTCCAAGTACTGCTCTTTATGAAGGAAGCTGTATGTTCTCGGAAAGGGACTCAGTGCTGGTTTAGATCCGTCCCTGCTTCTTTAGAGACCTGAATTTAAGATATTTTTGCAAAATTCTTAGGCATTTCCTCAGTGATCAGGCTCTACAAAGCGGATTTTTATTAGGAAAATCGTCTGCCCTACCTTCTCTTCCCCTTGCTTTTCTGCCTCCAGTCTCTGTCCCCTTGCCCAGAACATGGATTTCCATGTAAGTCCTTTCACTAAATATCTCTCCATTTTGTTTCACTGCAGAGTTGATTGCTAGAGCTGCTAATAGACTTTCAGCACAAATAGTATATTGATCACTTGAAATCTTGTTTGAGCTTGACTGAATATACATAATGGGGTGTCAATCGGGGAAAAAAATCTCATAATAAATGGCAGGCGACTTATATTCATGAGAAAAAATGTCTTGGGCAGCACACAAAATATCATGTTTACTGTAGCATGACAGACTGATTGCGCCGCTCTCCATCACATTCATCGGGTAGATTTTTAATAGCAGAGGCAAGGTTAGAATACCAAGATCTTGGAAGATTTCTTTCTTTGTTTATATGGGGAAGCATTTTTTGCACACTCTAAGAGTATAAACATCTTCTAGATCCACAGCCATCTTCTAGATCCACAGCCAAAAGAAAGATCTTTTCTACCTGAGGAATTCAGACATTGCAAACAAATCTGTTTAAGTTGGTGTATATTTAAAATCAGCAACTGATTTATGCAGTCCATATTTTTTAAGTTTTTACCATGTGTGTATCAGTGCATATACTCACTGTATGCAAATATCTTTTTCAATGTGTATATGGGAGAGCACAGTATATTTAGAGAAAGCCTGCTTTACATAAATTATTTTTAAGAACAACCAAGCAGAAAAGTACCCATGCGTTAGAAAGCTAAATCTTTTTCTTTTAAAATTTCGCAGTGAATGATAAGTAAAGGAATCTCAGTTTTAATAAGTTTTATGTGCTATTTGTTAAAATCCATTTTCCTGATAGAGCGGTGATGATGGTATGTATTTCTGGGAAAGTGATATTTTTTGGTTACTTTCTGTAGTTGGCATAGAGCTGACTCCCTGATGGCCAGTTGTCTGCTTAGAATCTGGCCACAGAGGGAATATGCAGTATTGTAGCTATAATCCTGTTTTATCCCAGGACAGTGGGATACATTATACTCTTCCAGCCCACTGGGTGGGGTGCAACCTAGCTTCCTTCAGGAATTCTTTGTCTCCTATAAATGAATGAAGCCAGTGGGCTCTTTGCTAATCAAGTTTTAATTGTTGATTTTTTTTTTTAATGGCAAAAATCAAATCACACTCTAGACAAGTGATTCTCCTAGTTCCTGGGCAGTATTCAAGAATTTTAAAAGTGTGCTGCAGCAGAGTTTTCACTTGTTAAATCTCAGGTCATATCTGATAACCAGAAGAACCTATGACTTACATAGAGAACGGGTGAAAACAGGACAGTGAAGCTATCAAGTATAAAGGACTTGACATCAGGCGGATCATTTCTACTCTTCTTCTGTAGGGTTTCAAGAACTTTTGCTTTATCTCATCTACTTCATTAAAGTGCTTTTGATTGATTTTTTTCAGATATCCAATTAGCAGTAAGAGAATGCAAATGTTCCTGAAAAAATGGGATTGTATGAGCCCTAGACAGCTACAGAGGCTTAACAGTATATGATTAGAGGAAAGCTACGAATTTTAGTAATATCTTTTATAAGTAAAATCTTTTATATATATATATTCCCTTATATATGTATACAGCTTTGTAACAATTAGAAACTATTTGCCATACGTGGTTTTTTTGTTGTTGTTGCACAAAGAGAGGCAGTCAAATTTGATAGTGTAAGGTTGGGGAATTATGCGTTGAGATTTTAGCAAAAGTGAGGCTATATGAGAACTTTAAACTTGGGAATTAACTATTTGCATAAATTTCATTACTTTTAACCTACAGAGAAATGTATGTCTGCAAATGTCAAAACTGGGACTTGCTGGATGTCACCAAATTAAATCCTGGGGAAAAGAAAATTGGAAAGAAGACATTTCCTGGAGAAATTTGAATCTGAAAACTACATTTACAGGCTTTGCTGTTGTCTTAAGTTTTGGACAGTTTTTACTAATTTCTTTTAATTAAATGGAGGGAGAAAAATGGATAGGACCTAAGGTAGAAGTTAAATGAACTATATTCTGATTGAAAAATATTAAAGGTTATATGTTGCTAATATAATACCCAGTTTAGTTAAAAATAAACCCATCTTTAATAGATTGCATTCTAACCAGGCCTTAATATCCTATGGTGAGAATATTTAAAGGCAGAACAAATGTAAGCACTTATAGATATCTTCAGTCGATTTAAAAATAACTTCAATACATTCACCTGGTCCTTGGTAAAGCTTTTGAATTGTTTTAAAAGAATCTTTATTCATGATAAATTTCAAAAACAGGGTCACAGTTGCAGCTGTTTTGCAGAAATGGACATTATCATTTCTGAGGTTTGATTTTTATATGTTAAATGGAGATCTGGAAGTAGCTAAAATGCCTGTATTTTTTCCCTATAACTGCTGTATTTTCAGAAACCAGACTCCGAGCTCTTTTCGCTTAGATGCAGCATAAGGTTACATTCGTTCAATAGAAGAGCAGCAGTGGGACTACTTTTTCTTCCAGCAATTATTTCAATAATAGCCAAGTTGATTGGAGGGATTGAGGGTAATGTGCTTTTTAAAAATTGGTGTTTTTTTTCCACTTTAATAAAAACACATTTAGGCAAAATAAGGAAAAATTACAATGTACTAATTCAATTATCAGTGAAGTAGTGGCATATACTATACTAAATAGATCTAGCTTCACATTTAATAAAAAGTTTACTTTCAGGCACAATTGCTCATGCCAACAGAATATCAACAGGCAGTTTGCTTAGGGCATGTACTCTCCAAGCTTTATATAAGTTAGTTTCACTAAGAGAAACCCTGTGACACAGAGGAAACCTTTATTAAACCCCCATTAGCCTCTTAAGAATCCATATTCCCCATGTAAGAGGGGATTAGCTGGGGACCACAGTCAGCTGATGACTACTTAGACTTATTGCTTTATTAATAATATATGTACATTTTATAAATATATAACATACCCATAAGCATACTGTTATACTTATTAATAGTTAAATGCTTATGCCCCACTTCCAGGGAGCCTAAACCATTCCAGTTGAATTCAAAACCCGAATACTAAGAAATAGGCATAACCAAATGTCCTATAACATTAAAAAAAAAATAGGCACGTCTGTTTTCCCAGCTTAGTTTTTATTTGAGATACGTGCTGTGACAAAAGTTATTTTCTTTTTATAAGCAGACCCCACCATGGTTATGTAGAAATTTGGTGAAAAAGTAATATGTGGTAGAATTTTTGGTTTGTTTTGGCTTTGGGGTGTGTGTGTGTGTGGATGTGGATGTGCTGGGGATAGGGGCTTTAAGTTTCATTTAAAAAAAATTAAAAAATCAAGTGAAACCAGTTAGTCCTACTTTCAAGTTAAATTTCTTCATCTTGCTATGGCCTTGGCCCCCTGATGACCGTGTGCTTCGGTGAACATGCAAACCCATTATCTGATGGGCTTGATTTTTTTTCCTTGGCCAAGCAGAGGGGTACCCCATCTATGAATTCTGTGCCTAAATCAAGAATTTGGAAACCCAGTGTCCTACCCAGTGTTATCCTGCAACAAGGTGGCCATACCCTCTTCAGAATCCTCATTTTGTGGCTGTGTTTTTCACAGACCTCTGCAAACATCTCTGTCTTCCCGAGAGTCCTTAAAGATAATTTTTCTCCCTTAAACATTCAAATAAAAGCTCAGCATTCAAGACAAGACTTTAAGATACAAAACCTATTATAAACCTACATTGTTGGCTTCTTCTATCCCTGAAAGTAATTTGGGGGAGCATGAATTTTCCTCCCAAAGTTTTAACTCGGGCCTTCCTGAACACCTTTTGGGGATGTGGTCTTAGCTAGGTTATTTGTGGAACTGAGAGTCCACTCACAGCAGGCAGACAGACAGACACTTTTAAATTGACAGATAAAAACTAAAACAGCACAAGGTCAACATGTATAGAGATGATAGCTTCTGCCATTTCTTTGGAGATGCTAGTAAATGTAGGAAAACTGGCCAAATTCCAGGTTTTCTTCCTCTTCTTCTTTTTTTCCCCCCTTGTGTGTTAGTCTAGGGATGCTGCTGGTGGTGGCCACGATGACTAAAATGATCTGACTTTTTCTAGATCTAAACATGGGACTGACCAGCTTCCTTAGAAAGCCTATTTCTTGAGCAGCGTCTCTGATGATGGAAATGCTCAGTATCGGCTCCACCCAGTCAAGAACCACTAGCCACATGTGGCAGCCAAGCACTCGAAATGTGGCCAGTGTGAATGAAAAGCATAATTTCTGAAATATTACTTCCTTTATATACAAATGAAAGTTTAAAAAGCCACATGGAGAGCTAGTGACTACGTGCCTGGTGGCATTTCCTCAGAGAATTTGGGAAACGGGTGAGGCTTGCCCTTTGTGGACGACATGAGCTAAAGGCAGCACGTGCTGCAGAAACTAGAGGCCAGCCGGCACCGACGATGGTGCTCTCTACACAGGGAGCCCTGCACAGCCACCTTGCAAATCATAGTGGCTCCCTTTGCCCTCTTCTTTGTATATTTTTAAATAGAACCGAATGCTTTCAATCAGGACACAGTGTGTGATATTGTCACTGCTTTTTTTTTTTTTTTTTTTTTTATTGTGGTAAAAACACTTAGAATGAGGTCTACCCTCTTAAACAGATTTTGAAGTATATAATACAGTGTTGTTATCTATAGGCAGATCTCTAGAATGTATTCATCTTGCATAACTGAAATTTTATACCCGTTGATTAACAACTCTCCGTTCCCCCTCTTCCAGCTCCTGGCAACCACCATTCTATTCTTTGCTTCCATGAGTTTGACTATTGTTGCTCTGAGACTCAGTTCCCAACTAGACAGTTGGTCTCTGTTACCCCTGAACCTACCCAGGTTCTGGCTCATTTGTTTGGCTTTGAGTATCCATGTGAGGTGCTCTCAGAGACTTTGGAAGAAGAGCGTTGGGGACAAAAGTGTGGATTTGCCCTTCCAGAAGGTCCTCTTTGTGGTCACTCTACCCTGTTGCACGTGGGTAGGGCTTCACCATCTAATTTCCATGTGGGCTCCTGCATCTGAAAGAATTTTCCTCAAGTGTGCTTAAAAAGGAAGCAAAGACCCCTTCAGTCAAGGCAGGACCTATTGAGAAGTTAAGACACAGGCATAGGCCTCTTGCTAAAACCAGCTAAAGTTTCCCCTGTAAATGTAGAGGGTCTTTTGACTGCATTGACCTTGACATTCTCAGAATCTGTTCCGGGATGTAAGAGTCACTGGGCCAGTGGACTTACTCCAGCTTCTGCTCCTACTGCTTCTCCCCAACATGCATGCATACATCCGTGCACATGTATGCACACATGCATGTGAGTGCACACACATACACACATGTACTGTTTTCTCCCTGGTGAACTCTGTTCCTTCCTGCTGCTACCTTGTCCTTCCTGCCCTCCCCAGTCAAGCCGCTCACTCATACGTGCCTTCTCAGAGCAGCCTCCCAGCACTTGGGTGGTACTTTGGGAAATTCCTCCACCTCCTTCTTTGAAGGTATGAGAATTTTCAAGGCATAGCTGGCGAGTATTTGTAGTGTGTGTGTAGGGTGGGGGAAGGATGCCACTAACCCTTCTGCTGTTGCCCTCTTGCTGTGTCCCCCAGTCTCCAGCTTAGCTGACCTGCCAGGACAAGTTGTGAAGGGCAGTTCTGCAAGCACAGCCTCTCCATTTTGTGTGGGTCCTGGCTGTACCAAATAAGCCCCCTGCTGGGACTGCTGCTTTGTGGGTAGCCTCAAAGGGCTGAACCTTCCTCTCCAGGAGATCCCTCAGGATGTGGGGACAGCCAGGCCCTGTTGTTGAAGGATGCAGGCTCTGCTCCCCATTCACATAGGGCGGAGGACTGGGAGCACACAAGGTGAGGGAGAACCGAGAGAGGGAGCTAATCCAGGGTGCAGAGGGCCTCACCCATGGGGGGGGCCATTGGGAGGGGGGTTGGAGAAGCTTCCAGAACTCAGTCTTAGTGGAGGAGGAAGAAGGCGTGAGTCTGAGGGACCCTCTGTGGACATGTGCAGAGGTGGGGGTGCTGAGGGAGCAGGCTTACTGGAGGAACTGCAAGCGTTGGGGGCATTCTGATGTGGTGTAGGAGAGGAGGTAGGAGAGGCAGAGGCAAGGTCCTACCTTGCTTGCACAGTCTCCGGGTTCTGTTCTCAGGGCAGCAAGAGTGGCTCATTGCTGGGGCACTGCTGATCCCCAAGAGGGCCATCACTGTCTGCTTTTCTCATTCCACCCCTCTCTGGGAGTTCTCTCATCTCAGTGCTGCCACAGTGATGCTGGGCTGGTTGAGCGGGGCATGGTCCCCCTTGGCTGTGTCATCGCCCCATACCCAAGCCATGCTGCCCAGTACGTGGAGAGCTTTTGCTATAGTGCCCATAGTCAGGTGGAGGGCTGATGTGGGCACTTTCTACCCCTGCTGTAGATAGTGGCTGACATACCAATAGCCTCATGTAGGAAAGAACTAATCCCCAAAGGGAAATGGCTGCAAAGTCCCAGGGTACTGTGGCCCTGAAGATGGCTGTAACATTCCAAACTTGTCCCTCAGCTAAGAGGCCCTCTGGCAACTTCTGGGGAAAAGCATGGTCAGCCTCATTTGCCCTACTCAGGTGTCCCTGCCATGGTCCCATCCGGTGCCAGGAGCATGCCAGGCTGTGGACTGGGGCACACCGCCCCTGATGCCCCATCCCTCTACCACCCCCACGGGCTCTGGGGCCTGAAATGCAGATAGCTCTGGGAAGTCTCCCTGTGAGCTCCGCCCACCAGCATGGCTGGCACCTTCTCCACTCTGCTGTCAACCTCTGGCTGACAATTAAGCCACTGAGAAAGGACAATTCACAAGCCTACACAGAAAAATCCTTTTATGCACAAGAATGGCCCAATCCTCCAGATTAGCATCATTTATATCTCTATTTATAGGAGTTACCGTACTTGAGAATGGTCAAATGGCATTGCTTTAAGAAGGTGGCTGGGTCATTCATTTGAAAGCACACTGAGAGGGTTCATTGTCCCCAGTCAGGACTGTGGGCCTGGGCCAACAGCTGAGGTTTGATCATAGTTTGCTGAGTGGGAGGCAGAACGCATGCCGACACAGAGGCAAGGTCATGCTGGCTAAGCCTTTGTCATGGAGTCTGTGGGCTGGGGGAGGTGGGGATGCTGCCTCAGGGATGCAGGCCTGTGACAGGTGTGGCCCAGTAGAGAGCCCCCTGCAGAGTGACACAACAGCTCATGTGGGCAGCTCTTGTTCTTTTGGACTCCCACCCATTGAGAGAAGCTTGGGTTCATCCGTGATTTCAAGTTGCAGTATTGGGAACTAATCTCATGTGGGGAGGACGATGGTTATTTCTAACGTTTTCTGGTTGTTGGCACAAATGCTCCATTAAGTAGCAAGAACATCCCACAGACACCTTCTGACCTTCTTTCACAGATAGGTTGGCCCAAAGGAGTTGTCTTGACAGAGGCTGAGAGCAGGTGTGGAGATAGTCTATTGTCAAGATCCAGAGGGCTTGCAAAAGGCTTCCCTGGTCCCATCACCATCTGTCCCATTCCTCCAGTCAGTCTGGCTCTTCTTAGTCTCCCAACACCTGCTTTGCCCCAAGGGCCAGGGGTGGTCAGGATCACACACCACAGTTGGCTCAAGCTCTGAGGGCATTATTTGAATTGGGAATATCCAGGTATGTGTTCTCCCTCCCTCAGGGCTGGACAGAAATTAGCCACCTGGGCCCTGAGCAGCATGACCTAGGGCCCAGAGAAAATTATCTCCTCACCTCCATGACTTATAACTATCACTTTGTAGTGTCTCCTCAACACTTGATGTGGGTATTTTCATAAGCACCTGTGTAGTAGGTACCATGATCACCGATTTGCAAATGAAGACAGTGGCTTGGAGAGGCAAGCCAAGGTCACACAGCCAGAAGAGGTTGTTGCCCTTCCTCTCCAAGGCCCTTCCTCTCCAAGGCCCAGAAACTGAGTCACCTCAGGCCAGGTTTCTAGACCAGCTCACCACCTACCCCAGGTGTTTGAATCATGAGCTTCGTAAGATGAAAAGGAAGGAACACATCAGAAGCTCAGATGTGTTCCAGGCACCTCGTTTCCCAGCCTCTTCCCAGCTGGGCCTCAAGGCCTCTGTAATCCATCCATGTGGCTCCCCAGGGCCCACTTTCCCTCACCTCCATGCATATCAGTGAGTCATTTCCTCCAGTTTCTTCCCTTAGACTTTTATTCTTATTAGAAGAAAAGGTGTTCTTCACAGTGATTTATGTCTGCCTCTGCACATCATTGGTTGAAGTATTCCAAAGAGTTTCAGAACTTTTTTTTTGTTTGAATATTTGATTTCTGTCTCTGCAAAGTGTACAGCCATATGCTATCAATTCTGGACATCAGCTTCAGTGGAGCACCACTCTGAATTTTTTTTTTTTATCCCAGATACTAGTTAAATGTTCTGTCTCATGGCAACCTAAACCTTAGTTGGAGAGATGTTGAGAGAGGGAGGAGTGGGTTCATGCTCAGTGGTACCTGTCATCCCCAATTCCCGTGTATCGATGTTAGCAGGAGGAGAAACAAGGCAGATGCAACTGGCTTCAGGGCAGAGGGAGAAGGCAGCAGGATGAGAAACCATCAACACAGGGCTGGGTGCCCAAGATTATGAGAGTGACAGAGCACAGGCACACCCTGGGTTTACATCCTGGGTGTACCACTTGCTTGCTGCTGTGTGCCTTTGAGCAAGTTCCTTAACCTCTCTGTGCATCAGCTTCTAAATATGTATAATAATGGTAC
Organism: Mustela nigripes; assembly: GCF_022355385.1. Taxonomy (NCBI): domain Eukaryota; kingdom Metazoa; phylum Chordata; class Mammalia; order Carnivora; family Mustelidae; genus Mustela; species Mustela nigripes. Next base: position 68,198,264 of record NC_081558.1, read on the forward strand.
TCCCTCAAAGGGTGGTTATCTAGACTGAGGAGTGTGTGCATGTGAGCACCCGGGAAAAGTTTCTTGCACTCAGTAGTGCTCTTTGTGAGCAATGGGAAGAGACACTGTGCAGAATTATGGCTGTGGATATTGCCACCCAATGAAACCCAGTACTAACTCTGATTTTATATGGGCAGAATGGTTGGCAGCTCTAGGGAGGCACCCACTTAAAATCAGAAGAGGCCCTGTCAGCCACATTACAGAATTCAGGGAGATTGTGTGATTTACTGTTTGTTTAATTTATTTAGACTGCGCTGAGTTCCACACAGGGTCTGAACTGTCTTCCACTTGCTTTCTCTCCACGTGCTGTTGCTTCTTGGTGTTTGGGATTAGGCCTAGAATTGGCCCAAATCCTGCCCCAGCCCCAGTTGTGTTGCCATCTGGGCACCTCCAGGAACCATCTACCCCGTCTCCAGAGTCCCCACCCAAGCAAAGGCCCCCACCTCCCTCTTTGAGCCCACACCCGGGCCTCTAGCAGAACCAGCTGCATCTGCTCTGTCTCCAGCCTCTGCTCCCTGTCCCTGGCCATACAGCATCCAGGGTGGTCCTTAGAAACACAAATATAATCACATTATTCTTCGCATTCCCCTCTCCCGGCCATGGGCTGTTGCTCCTTCTGTGTTTCGTAACACTGCCGTTTCACGTTGTATTTGGGGGTGGAGGGCCTGCTTTGTTCCCTTGGCCCCCATTAACTGGAAAGGGCCCCAAGGGCAGGATTGTGTCTGTCTTTCTCCCCTCTGTACTCTTGCTCCCCTCTACCCCAGCACCGAGCCTGGCCTCACCGTCATTGCTTGGGGGCAGACAGAAAGCGAGAAGTCTGAGAGCATCTAAAGACTGGGAGCCCGCCTGCTGAGAAGCCAGGAGGACCCATTGGAGGTGGCTGGGCTGGTGCAGATGCAGGGAAAAGGAAACCCCTGTACCCTACACTCCTGCCATCTCTGCCTCTCAGAGCCGGGTGGGGCTTCCTGGGCTAGGTAGTGCTCATGGGGAGGAGGGGTGGTGAGAGGATGGGTTGTCTCACCTGGTGGCAACCAGGGACTAGCTCCTGATGGATGCAATACTGGGTGGGTGAGAGAGGACTGGGAAAGAATTATTGAGTACTTTGGGTGCCATCTTTCTCACACACCATCTCCATTCACCTCTACCAAAACTTTGTGAGGTTACTGATAAGGAAATGGAGGCTCAGAGAAGCTACATGCCATCCTCTCCTCCTCACTCCTGGTCCATGAACCAAGCCTGAGCTAAACAAAGCTACTACAAGTCAGCAAGGGCTCAAACCCCACCTGCCTTCATATGATCAAATCACTTGATCCCCAGGTCACAGCCAACATGAGATCTCACAGTGAGGAATGTTCAGATATGATGATTGTCTGTAAAGGGAGGCAGATAGTTTTACCTAAAGAATCTGGGACCTGTCTGGATCTGTCCAGGAAAGGGTTGCTTAGTTCTGGCAGCATGTAAGTGGCATAGCTCCTCATCTGGAGCTCCGCAGGTCTGACAAGAAGGTCCGGTGTTGTCAGTCTCCCGATGGAGCACTGACGCATCAGGAAGACAAATAGCAGTGGAAGTGGGTGGAAAAGCAGGGTCAAGTCTCCCCCTCCCAGTATGACCCTGCCTGTGTGTGTATCAGCAGCTGAGCGGGTAGTGATGAGAGCTTAATAGATACCAATGAATGGGTAAAGTAGGTTTTGGTAACCAAGCCATGACAGAAAGATTGGGTGATGGTGGTAGAAGCACCAGGCAAAGGAGAAAGACTGAAGAACTCCAAGAATGACAGTTAGTGGTGGTTCTTGACCTTTTCCTTGGCAGAGGACACCTCCCATCTCAGTGCTTGCTTATGAGCATGCCCCCCCTTCTAGGTGCTGGCATTGGCCAGATAGACTCAAGCTCCATGCTCTCCACACAGATGGGATCCTGGGGGTAGATGGCATTGCACAGAGTCCCCTTCATCTGCTCTTAGGTAAAAGAGTCTTGGACTGCAGCACCCCTCCTGTTGATGATGCTGGCCCAAGCAAGGAATGGTGGTGGCTTTTCAGGTGAGGACAGGTAGGGATTAGATTTCAAAGATGCTGGGGAATCACAAGAGGCCCTACAAAGGACCCAAACTTGCCTTCCAAAAGGAACCACAAGACAATCCCTTCCCCATATTAGCTGAACATTCGGAGGTCCAGATGAAGGAGAACACCCTGAAATCAGTAGACCCAATCCTGGACTGGGACACTAACTTGCCATGTCACCTCATTCCTTTCTCTCTGTCTCTTCCACAAAAGGGGAGCACTTGTTGCATCTGTAGGATGGCAGATATCAGGTTCAGATAAAGGCAAACTGCATTTGGCTCTACCATACTGTCCTTTCAAACCCTGATCCTTTAATGGCTTTAGCCACCCTGACCCTGCAACTTTACAAGGTGGTGTTGGTTTTTATAATTACTAGCTTGTGATTCCTTATGAGTAATTCACAAAGCCTTTGTGGTCCAATTGGACCACCTCCATGAAAAGAGGAGGATTGCATACAGCCAATAATAGTTATTGCCAAGGCCAGGAAAGGACACAAGGGAACCTAAATCAGGAGGAAAGCACGGGGCATTGGCAGTAAGAGGAGCTGTCCTCAGCGCTCCACACTTCTTCAGGGATGCCCCTGGTGATGTGTAGTCTCAAGCTTGCCCCCATGCAGTCAACTGCCCTGGCTTTTGATCCTGATATAACTTAGCCATAAAGCAAGTCAACTGGCTCTTCTCTGGGTTGGGCTGATCCTACCTTAGCCCATTTGTTTTAGGGTTAGTGCTCTAAGAACTTGATAACTGGCACTGTTAGGTAAAAAACGAAGAGGGGAACTCAGGCTCAGGGACCATTAACAGGCCCCAAGAAGGAAAATGGAACTTGTCTTGCAATCAGGTGAACAAAGCAGTGATCTGGATCTGAGTAGAGCATAATGCAGTTGAGACAAAAAGCTCAAAATGTTTAAACAGCTGTAAATCCTATGAACAATGGAAATGTCCTCAATATCCTAAGAGGTTTTTCTTTGTTTTTTAAGAATGCTATTCACGGGACACCTGGGTGACTCAGTTGGTTGGACAACTGCCTTCAGCTCAGGTCATGATCTCAGAGTCCCGGGATTGAGTCCCACATCGGGCTCCCAGCTCCACGGGGAGTCTGCTTCTCTCTCTGCCCTTCTCCTCACTCATGCTCTCTCTCCCTGTCTCTCTCTCAAATAAATATATAAAACCTTAAAAAAAAAAAACCCCGCTATTCACTACATTAAACATTTTTCTATAGAAGATAAAAAATTCCAAATTGAACATTGTGGTCTATAGTCTGTGATGGCTATGAGAATAGTGAGTTTATTTCCCCCTTAGAATTGGGGGGAAATTACTTGACATTCCAGTTGAAATTTTTTTCAATACCAGAGAAGAAATTGTTTATAATCAATATGTGTTCTCCAAATGAAAAATAATTTAATGTAAATTACTCTTTTTTTCTTCTAAAATAATTTGTTAACCTGAGGCGTGGTGAGGTGTCTTTCTTTCCTCCTGTTTTAAATGGCCTCAAAGGACAGTTGGGCAGTGTGGTTTCATACTGGAAAGGGGTGACCCCATTGTCTCTGCTTGTTAAATTTATACCCTGTTCAAAACTCTATTAATACTTCTATTAACAGTTTGTTCTATGGAATACTTGAGGTGCTTCTGTGATGTCTAAGAAGAAGCTCAAGATAGACTTTTAACAAACCCAAACTAGTTATTTTCTAAATAATGAATTTATTGTTTCCTTCTCTTAAATGATATATGTTTATGCTGCAATACAGATGCAAATGTTTCGTTACAGAAATTTGATGACTGTATTACAAATCCTAAGCAAAACGAAGTACAGTTGACCCTTGAACATGGGCTTGAAGGGTGCGGGTCCACTTAGGCACAGATTCTTTTCAATATATGGGAAATTTTTTTGGAGATGTACAACAATTTGAGAAAAACAGATGAACTGCAATCTTAGAAGTACTGAAAAATTAGGAAAATGTGTTATTGTAAGAATACAGTATATAATACACATAAAATACAGAATATGTGTTAATCGACTGTTTATGCTATTGGTAAGACTTCCAGTCAACAGGGAACTGTTAGTAGTTAAGTTTGGGGGGAGTAAAGAGTTATACAAGATTTTGGACTGCACGGGAGTCAGTGCTCTTAACTCCCACGTTCAAGGGTCAACTGTAGTTTGCTTCAGTGTTGAATACAGGAATAAAATTCCACTGCTTCTCAAGCTCAAATTAGAATGTCAGTTGCCCCCCAAGAGTGATTTTTGAAAAGGGAAATCTCTTTTTAAAAATCAGCAAGCTAATCACCCACAGTAGATTTTGAATTCTAGTCCTGACCGGGAAGGAGGAAAAAGAATCCTCACATGTACTCCTAAGTGATGGCTGTATATGTAGAGAATACAAATGGATTTTAATGTTAGAATAAACACAGCATAAATTTGAAATGCCAATCAAAACACATACATTGTTTCCCCCAAGCTATCCTGTATCTGTTGGTTGAACGCTGTCATTGCACCTTCTGAAGGGTGTAGGTAAATGAGCAGTGGTGATGCGTGTGCCAGGCCCACATGTTCACGTTCACGACAGATCCTCGCTGGCAGCCATGTTCGTCTGTGAGTGGTGAAAAATAAAGGAATCTGAAGGTGATTCGTCCCATCGTGGGCCTGATAAATTAAAAATTTGTGTGTGTGTGACGATAGTTTTATCATCCTAGGAAAGCAAAGAAGAAAGTGGAAAGCATTAAAATTAAATGTTGCTTCAAACAAAGCTTTTAAAAATAGACAAATATAAATGATATTGATTGATTTAAATCGATTTTTTTTTCCTTTTATTCTGGGGAGTCAAGAGAGAGCGACCCAGAGCTTTGGAGGAGTGTGTGAGCTGACAGAGTGCTAGTGGCTTTCTGTTTTTATAAGAGTCTGAGCAAATTAGAACATAAATATTGCCTGAACATTATCTGTTTTCAGACCTGCAAGAGAAAACAGCACCCGTAAGTGGGAACAATGCAGCAATCTGCTTTGTCTGCATATAGGGACTTTGAATGGACGCTCCAGCTATAAAATACTAAACAATCTCAGCATGCCCCCTTTCCTCATTTCACAAAATTAATTTTAAGTACAGTGTCTTCAAGGGGCTCAATCTTTGTGTGTTTGGGTACCACCGATATGCTCTTCTTACCTAATTTTCTTAAATTGACCAGTACTTTCCTGGGAATGAATGAAGAAAATGGTGTAGTGCTGGGTATTTATTTTGTGACACTGCCCACAAGGGCGCACTGGCCTGTAGGCTGGATGCCAGCCACCAGCCCATCATTTCTCAGTGAAAAGAACCTTTCAGCTCGGTTACCTCCTGGAGAGAGCTGATTTTCCAGCAGTCAGGCTTGATCTGGGTAAATAATTAGAGAGCTGGAGAGCGAAGACATCACCCTAGTGCTGTCTGTGATTCTGCTAATATAGCCAGACCCTGTGATTCCATCACTGCAACAATCTTACAGGCTCCTTTCTCTAAAGCTGCACAGACAGAGGAGGGAGGGAGGGAGGGAGGGAAAGAGAAAAGGCAACAAAGCCAGTTGCTTGCATTTGTCTTGAAAGAATTAATGGCATTTTTCATTCTTTCGGTGGTACCAAGAAAACAGCTGCAGCTCTTTATCTGCCTATAAGAAGGTAATTCTCTGTGCACCTTTTTCTCCCCCAACTACCCTCACCTAATCAGGACCGGCATGTCCCATGCAACCACTTTGGTAAATCAATTTATTTTTAAAATGGTTTGCCCCTGGTTTACCAGAATTTGCAGGGTTGTGCAGGGAGATCCCATTTCCCGTAAAGCAACCCTGAAGTGGTTAATAGCTTGTTGTTGAACTTCTGCAGCTGCTCATTAAAAACCAACTTAACAAAAGAAACAGGGGCTATGATAAAGCCCATGTATCTCTCAGCAAACATCCAGTACTCTGAAACTTTGTTATACTTTGCCCTGTCATTCTGTTTGGTGCCTGTGGTTGGAGGAGAACAAGAATTAGGAATTGGAAAGATGATTCGAAGGTTCTGGTCACATTCCCAATTTCTCCGTCACTTGTGACATCAGTTACAACATCCGTAATTATTGTACTGTTAGTTCTTGTTCGTTGAGAATCATGGTAAGAAGGCCAATCTGATTTATTGAAAAATAATAATTGTACTAATGGAGTTTTAGGACTTTGGGGAAGATAAATAGTTATGAATGAATACTAAGAAATAGAAAAAGATGACTTAATAAAAATAGTTAAAACTCACAACTGGCATGTATAACATGATACGGTAACCACAGAGTTCACTTAAACAACTTCTGGACCAAGAACAGGAAAACACATTGAAGAAACAAAGGCTGTTAGTTTAGGTGCCCCCCACCCCGCCAAGTTGGAAGATCCTGAATATTAAGAAAGTTGGAAGTTAACTGTTACTCCACTCAGGGCCCACCTCCACAGATTGATTTATTGCAGATTTCAAAATTAGTGTGTTCTTAATAGAGTTGAACTACATAGTCTCCCAGCAAATACTAGCTGAATTGTAACATGGGTAGTTTCAGCCACCAACACGGCAGGCCTTGCTGGTGTGTGAGAAACCAAGATGGTCTGGCCCATCTAAGGGCTTAAGTAAGCAATCCTGAGGGTGCTATACAGCAGCACTTCGTTTTTTGTTTGTTTGTTTTTATCACTTTGTTTTTCTTCTGCCAAAGTGCATTCAGACCAAATCTCCGGACCTACTTTAATTTTTCTTTTCTTTTTTAAATTTTCCACTCATTTATAAAACAGTTTATCTTGGAATAGTTGATTGATATTAATCATGGTATCTCTTAATGGATTAAGTGTAATCCCTTCTTCCCTTCCCTCCCTCCCTTCCTCCCACCCCAGACCAAAGGGGCTTTTGAGGGGTTGTTGGGTGGCAAGGCAGAGGAAGGTCTTTGGGACTGGACCCCAATAGGGTGGTGTGTCAGGTGTTTTCTGGTCTTGCACAAAGGGGATTGGGAATGTATTTTGGAGAATCGTGGCACATGACTGTCCCGCCGTCGTGGGACAGTGTCAGGACTTCAGTATTTTAGGGTGTCATTAAAGAATACCCTGGAGAAAAACGTGTCGGACCCCTTTCTGCAATGCCACTTGCAGGTTACCGCTTTCAAAGCAAAGCCAGACTCCGGCCCTGCCCGGGTGAAGTCTTTGTCTGCCTGCGCTCAGGATCGCTCCCAGCTCCGGATTGATTTTTGGCCCCTGCTGCAGCAAGTTGGGGGCTGGCGGGGAGTGTGGAGGCGGCTGGGGGCGGAGTGTGAACTCACATCCACTGCACCAGGGAGCCCACTGCTGCTTCAGGATTTTTTTTTAACTTGGAATTTCCATATGACAAAAAAGAAAGAGACTTCTCCTCGATCTAACGGAGCCATTAGCATCTATTAATAACGCGGCCCGGGTAAGTAGCTGAGCGGTGCAGCGCGGGCGGGCTGCGTGGTACCCGGGCTCGGGGAGCAGCGCCCCTGCGCTCTGGACCATGCGCACCCCGGCAGGCGCGGACTCTGCCTGCCCGCTCCTCCCCTTCTTCAAGGTGAGGGGTCGTCCTCACTGTCACTAGAGCTCCTGCGAGCCGAGCTCACCCCCTCCCCCGACTTCTTTGCGGGGCATTTTCTCTTGCCCGGTAAATTGCGTGCCATTTCTCACGGGGCATTGCCCGCCGCCTTCCTGGAACCATCCTTTCAGATTTTGTGATCTTGCCCGGGCACAGAAGCTCTCTTAGGAGGTGGTGCTTATGCATATTCATTTCGTCTAGTAACCGGCTGCCCATCTTGCCATTGCAGGCTGATTTATTGATTTATGTATAAAGTGTGTTTTATTTTAGTAATTAGGCAATCCTGAATTCATGGAGCCGACTGCACTTCCCAGGCATGTTCATTGCTAGGGTTGAAAGACAAAGGTTGTCGTGGCACCGCCCCCCTCCCCCTTACATTTTCTACCTAGTGACCACAGACTTTGGTTTATGGAAAGCTAGTTAGGAATGGCACCCCTCCATCAGTGAATTAAATAGTAGTGTTTCCAAATAAAGGACACTGTTATTTTGTAAAGCCCAGCATCTGACAAGTAGCTACTTGGGCGCGGGGCGGCGGGGGGGGGGGGGGGGTGTTGTAAAGGTTGGACAGGGTGGTGTGTTGTTTCAGTTCGGGGATGATTCTAGGATTGATGTTACTTCTGTGAAACAGTCACTGGCATGTTCCTATCAAGGCACATGAAAATAAATGTTGCCTTTCATTACAAAGATGGTGCAGTGAAAAGGGAGACATCACTTCAACAGTATTTTCTATATTCTTATTTTATTCTCAAGTTTGGTTTTCATCTTTTCATGCTCCCACCCCTCTACTCATCCATCCATCCACATTCCCATTGTTAAAAAAAAAATTATCTCCACAGGCACCCTTATATTTTTCAGGGACTCTATTATGCCTGTAAACTTGACCTGGATTGTGTTACTAATTTGGTACTAATCTGTCCTACAGGAAATCACAGCCGATGGGTTGATATGTTCATATGAACCCCTCAGCCAAATTAGCTAAATTGTTTTTAAAAGATATTTTTAGGCCAGTGAACACTTAGCAAAAATGTCTTTACAGATCTTGATAGACCTATTTTTAGATTCGGTACTTTAAAAGCCTGTTCAACCCAACCAGTTCTCAGTTCAATCAATGTAAAATGTGCTTTTAACAAAAGATGTTTATATTGTTAATGATTAAATCATTATAAATTTCCCTTATGGAAATAGCTGATCTAACAACAATAGAAATTTCACTACTTAAAGTATTACTCTGATTTTTAAATGCAAGAAAAAAGTATGCATTTCTTCTATAGTAGGGGGAAGGAGCCATGTAAGAATGAATAAAGTATGGTAACATTTATTTTGGGTTTATTTTTGTTTTGTTTGGGTTTATATTTTCTGCAAACTTGTATATTCTATCTGATATGCCTCTTTTACTTTTTAAAAAATGATCTAATTTTTCAGTCTACTGCCAATTTATATTATATGTAAAATAGATGAACATGCTACATGTATGTGCATATATGATTTAATCCCTGACAGCCACTAGGCTGGGAATAAAGAAGCATCTGCCTCTATGAGAACGAGCAAGAGAGAAAACCTTCCTAGATCAATAAGTCATAAGTAACTAGCACGGAAAGGGGCCTAGAAGCTTTTTTTTTTTTTTTTTTTTTGCTTCATTTCTTAAATAAGGCTTTTTTCTAGTGGCATCATATTCCTATTGGAGTGGTTAAGCAAAAAGAAGAAAACAGGACGCTTACCAGACAATATGTTGTTTTCATTTTATATATTCACTACAGAAATTTTTGAAATGCCTTTATTGTCTACTGAAAAGTAATCATAGAATTGATATTCTGAAGATGACATGAGAACAGATTTTTCAGAGTAATAACAGAGAGGAGTTGGGATGTGATTAGGCTTATGGGCCGGAATCTGGCATGTAGATGGGCGGTGTGTTTGGTGGGTCTTTGTGCCTGTTTCATGGGAGGCATGTTAGCGTTGTCTGTGAACCACGCACCATGTACCCCACACAGAATGAACGCAAGGACTTAACACCGCAATTATACATTTAGCGTGGTAAGCAGAACATCGATCTTTCTAAGGACTTGGGGATAGCAGAAACTTCCCACAGAGGATGTAAGGAAGGAGAGAATTAAAGAGAGCCGGGCTTGTTCCCCCTGAGCAAAGAGATATGATGCCTTGAAATGTAGATATTTGAGGAAGCAGACAGTAGAATTCCCCCCCCCCCCATCCTCTTTAGTGGCACGGTCTCTGTGTGGCCTTTTGTTTATCGTAGGTGGAGTTGGCACTAAATCCCCAGGAGATGCTTATGGTGTATATAATCTTTTACTGATGGTCTGAATTCTGTTGTCCTCCTACAAACACACACAAACACTCAGTTATTAGATAGTAACCCATGCAAACATGTGTTTGTCAAGGCTTCTTTAAATCCATTTAAAAGACCATAAGGTAATTTTTAAAAACTCCACTCCAGACCATTACCCTGCAGATTACGACTTGTGCTTTTTTTTTTTTTTTTTTTTTTAACCTAGAAAGCAACCTTTTCTCTACTGAAAACTCTTGATCATTAGGAGAAAAACCGGGGGCGGGGATGGGGGTGAATTGCTTGCTTGATTGTTTAGGCTTCTGTTCTAAGAGTAGGAACTGGAAAACTAGAACATTCTTCAGTATCTGAAACATTTGAGACAAATATCCTATTTGATTGGTTCAAAGATTCACTAAAAAATATATTTTTTCATTTTGATAAATAATTGAAAGGGAATGGTTTAATATAATAGCTTGTACCAAGGCAACGTGATACTGTATCATGGTCTGTTGTGGCTGAATCCAGAAGGAAGGGGAAAGTCATTTCCACTTTGTAGAGGTTATTGATCATCCCTTGTTTATCAAGGCTGATGTTGGGAATGAAATTACTGGAGAGTAGTAGAGGTTATTTGTGTAGATATTTACTTATGCAAAAAATGTATTCTTTGAATTTTTAAGTGCAACTCAGAGAAGGATGGAATTCTTTGAGCGGCTGTGGGTATAGGGCTGCAGAACATTGGGGACTGGGGGCGTTCTCTGAGAAATAAGGTGGAATGCAGAAACCCATTCGTACCAGCCTCCCTCGAGAGCAATATTTGACTTCTGGCCACCTTTTAGGCAATACTGTCTCTAGGCTTACTTTAATACTGTCCTTTGGGGATCAGGATGATTTCTCTACCCAGAAAACAACATCTTCTGTGAACTTGAAAAAGACTTGATTTGGGGTAGTTTTGCAGAACTCAGTTCCCTTAGTGGCTTCATCTTTATGTGATTTACATATTTTAAGCTCTTTATTTCAGGTCAGTGGCCTATTTTTCTGCTTTAGATGATTGACCAGCATTAACAAACCCAACATATCCTAGAAAGAATAAATTAGGAATGACTGAGCAGCCCCAGAGGCCCTCAGTAACTAGTTTGTAATAGATTCAAAGAGAAAAGCTCTTGCCCTTTCTTCAAACTTTATCCCAAATACAGTGCTCCATTGGCTGATAATCAATAATGATTCGTGTGGGGTTTGATTTCCAATGAAATGTCATTGTCTTTGCCCCATAGGATTTCTCTGTAACAGTCTCCAGGTGGCCGAGGGGTTAAACAGGCGCTTCCCCTCTGTGCCTCAAGGATTAACAGCATGAAAGGCAAAGTGTACAATAGCATCAAGGTATTGTTTCATTGTTAGACAGCCTATGGTTTTTGAAATTAAGAATGGTCATAGTAGCCTCATGAAATATCTGAAAATGCATGGCAGATATTGGATACTGGATGTGGTTACACAGCCCAAAGATAAATTTTTATGCCATATTCTCACATTTTTAAAAGCATAACCTTCACACCATTGTGGAACTGAGTGTCATATGCGCCTCAGTAAAAATGTGGATGGGTAGAAAAATAGGAATGTGTGCTAATCTGGTCCGAGTGCTAATTTGGGCTTGGCAGTTCACCAGCCAGCCTTGCGCTTAACCACAGAATCCTTAAGACAGGGACCTGTCAAGGTGCAGATGGAGCCTTGTCACCGCATGGAGCGAGTGATGATGATGAAATGTGGCTACTTCTTGCATGGACCCCTCTCCTCTGGAGAATTTCCCTTCTACCCAGGAAGTGAGTGGCGGTAGAAACAATGCAAGCAGGGGAGCAAAGGCGTCACAGGGGTCCTTTCACTGCACATGTCTGTGATAAAGCAGATAAAGGGCTTATAGTCAGGGACATTGGTGGGGAGCTGGCTCTGTACTGGCAGAGCGTGAGTACCCAGCACCGAGGAGGATGGTGGAAGGGCGTCGCTCATGGGAAGTCCTTTCCCTTGTGCTGTGTGGGGTCACGGATACACTGCGCGGCAACAATCCCCACTGCTAGGCTTCCACCACCCGCCACCTGAGAGGCTCCTCCTAGGCGGGCTGCTCTCTCTTGGAATATGCCATGGCGTCTGCAGCCACCACAGTCTTGTTAAAGCATTGTTCTTATTCCCAACAACCATCTAACAGGGCAGGAATCAGGCTGAACCACATGCCACTGCCAATGTTCGGCCATTTCTGACCTATAAAAACAACAGTCCCTCATTCCCTATTTCTGATCTTGCTCTACTTCTCACAGCAACCAGATCACGTAATTCCCCTGACTGAAAGTGTTCCCCTGGCTTCTCAGTGCGCTCAGAATAAAATCCAGGCTCTTCACCTTGGCCTCCCCAACGAGGTCCTTCAGGAACTGGCCCCTGCCTGCCCTTCTCCCTGTCTCCTTGCTTTCCTGCTGCTCACACTGGTCTTCCCAAGCACACACGGGCCTCCAGGGTGCAGAGGGTGCTCCTAGAACTTGCCTCAGGGTCTTTGCGTTTGCCCCTCGCATTCTGTGTCTGGCCCCTTCTTGTAATTCAAAACTCAACTCAAATTTCACCTCCTCAGATGGGCCATTCCTGGTGCTTGTGTCTGAAGGAGGCCTTCCTGCGGACCCCATCAGCTTATTTGATTTTCTTCCAAGTACTTTATCCCTGTTTGAGATTAACATGTTTTCCTCTTAATTGTGCTCTCCTTCACAACAGTGGAAGAGGGGGTAAGCACCTTGCCTGCCCGGTTCTCTGCAGTGTCCTCACTTCCTGCCACACAGCAGGGTCTGGGCACAGATTTGTTGAGTGACCAAATGGGCCACGCCATGCACTGCTGGAAGTCCGCTGAGCTTGCAGCCACTGCAGAGCCCGATCACAAGCAGCTCGGGGCAGTTTCCTCTAGATGCAGCCAAGGGAGCCCCGCCCTGAGCAGTCTCTGCCTCTGCTCCCAACCCCTGCTGGCCATCAGCTTCTAGCACCTCCTCCCCTGGGGGAGCACCTATGCTAGTACCACCTCCAGCCAACCCAGTGGGCAGTCCCTACTGGCTTGATGACCTCCTCCAGCTCACCTTCCTGTCCCCACTCCCACTAAACCATCTGCCTGTGCTCAGCCAAATGAAGGTGCAGTATGTTTTGTGATCTTGTTCTTAAAAAACAAACAAACAAATAAAAAAAACCAAACCAGCAATATCTACAATAGCCAAACTATGGAAAGAACCTAGATGTCCATCAACAGATGAATGGATAAAGAAGATGTGGTATAGATACACAATGGAATACTATGCAGCCATCAAAAGAAATGAAATCTTGCCATTTGCGACAACATGGATGGAACTAGAGCGTATCATGCTTAGCGAAATAAGTCAAGCAGAGAAAGACAACTATCATATGATCTCCCTGATATGAGGAAGTGATGATGCAACATGGAGGCTTAAGTGGGTAGGAGAAGAATAAATGAAAGAAGATGGGATTGGGAGGGAGACAAACCATAAGTGACTCTTAATCTTATAAAACAAACTGAGGGTTGCTGGGGGGAGGGGGTTTGGCAGAAGGGGGGTGGGGTTATGGACATTGGGGAGGGTATGTGCTTTGGTGAGTGCTGTGAAGTGTGTAAACCTGGCGATTCACAGACCTGTACCCATGGGGATAAAAATATATGTTTATAAAAAATTAAAAATTAAAAAAAAACCCAAAACCAAAACTCACCCAGTAAGTCGCTATGCTACCCAGTTGATTTGGTAATAGCTAATAGTTAATAAGGATTTACAGTTTTAAGGCTAAACATTTAATCCTCACAGGAGCCATAGGAGGTATTTTCCCCACTGAACAGTTGAGGAAATTGAAGTACAGTGACATTAATAACTGGCTCAAGGTCACAGGCCCTCAGCTACAGGGCTGAGTACAGCTGAATCACATCCAGGACTGGTTCTCTCAGCCTGCCCTTAACGACCCCTGTCTCCTGGCTCTTGACTCTGGCCTTTGCCAATAGCCTCAGTATTGCTCCCACCCGCAGGAAGGGCAGGGGTAGGTCGGGGTCCCATTCTTCTGAGTCCTTCTGTCCCTGCATTATTTCTCTGTGAGTTCTTCTCTCAAGGGTGCTAGGAGGCTATGATCTCTGGCTGACCACAGGTGTTAACCCGTGCAGGGATGAATAGGAGCTCACCAAAAACTGGCCCTAGCATTTACACCTGCCTTTTGGGCTTGCTTCTATCCTTGGAATTCCATCTCTGTGGTTCGGTGCGCAGTGGTTGAACCTTCTGCAACCACCCCCTACCCCGTCCAGCCTTCAGAGCTGGACAGGTGACGCTGCCCTTCTCCAGCCCTGTTTCTTCTTCTCTTACCACAGTGCCCACCTCCCAGGTTAGTCTAAGGATTAAACAAAGTAGCATCTTTAAGGTGCTGAGCATACCTAGATCCCGGTAAGCACTGTAAAAACTACTTTAGAGGGTATTGGGAGATAAGGACAGGAGGAGAGGCAAATCCAGGAGAGGGCCCAGCTTCTCTGTTGCACATCAGAACAGAGGAAAATGCTATTTTGCCTTCTTTCTGCCTCTATCAAGTCAGAGAAGAAAGGCACACAGGAAGGAGTAAGACCAGGAGTAGACCAATTGCCCTGCCTAGGCCCACTATGTACACTTTCCTTTTGTTCTGGGCATCTCTAACCCCAGGCATGAGCCCATTGCACATCTGCAGAACAGGGGGCCTTGGGGGTGTGGGGAAGCATGGATGCCATCCATCGTGAGGCCCGTTGGTGTGGCTGGTGCATCATTATGCATCCCTGAAGGCAGTCTCAGCACTTTCGGGGCATAGTCCCCCACCCGCAGGAAGGGCAGGGGTAGGCAGGGTTTGGAGTCCCCATCTCCAAGCCACTGGATTCTTCCACCAGGACTCCCACCCACCTCGGTCAGTGTCAGGCTCCCCTGCCCCTGTCTGTGAAAGTATGGAAATCCATGCACTCACCTGTCTCCCTCCAGGGCACATGGGTGCTGGATAGGATTGGACGCGTAGTGTTTGTTGGTTTTTAGCAGAGGGTATTGTTCACACAGGGAGACACTAGGAACCAGAGGGTACATGTTAGCTTTGAGAGCTGTTGAAGTACTCTTGCCCTAGACACTCTGATCAGTGGGGAGCAAGCTGAAGGCAGTGGTTATGACAGATTGGCATGCCTTGGACTTCCTGTTCCTGTGCTCATGTGTGGGTCTGGCAGAGTCCTTCAGAGCATAGGACTCGTAGCTTGATAGATGATGCTATTTCTATCCACACACAGGGTCCAGATGCATTTGAGTAGATGCATTTGAGTACTACTCAGATGCATTTGAGTAGAGAACATTTCAGATGTAGCTTTAAATTATATGTTGTTGATGGTACGTATAAAACCAAGGAATAAAACATTGGGCAAGACAACCACACTGCAGAGAAAGTATCTTTTCTTGCCAGGCAGGCCCTTCCTATGGAAAAAGTAGGAATTTTGATTAGGCAAGAGATCTAATCGTCCAGTGTTTATTCTTACCTCTGATGGAAAGTACTGGGGTCTTTATTGACTGTAAGTGACCAGAACAGCCATTTTCCTCCTTCTAGGTAGACCAGCATGCCCAGGAAAGACTGTTTTAAGGTACCGTTCCATTTTGCCATCGGGGTCTCTTTAAATCCAATAGCTCTGAACAGCCCATTGCTCAGTATCATAGAGAAATTTGTTGACTTTTTCTGAGGTTTTTTTTCTTAAAATATATAATACTGTCTTTAAGTTCTTGCTCACAACTGTGTTGTTCTCTTATTAGCATGTCTAGGCACAAAGAAAGCAAGCTTTCTTTTAATTGACGTAGAGTTGACACATAATGTCAAAAGCAAGTTTTCTTCCTCCTCCTGCTAAGGTATGTATATCATTTACAGTGCTGTACGTATTTCTGCCAACAGCACAGGGCAAAGTGATCATCCAAGTAAAAATCTGCATGTCGGCCAAAGGCCTTTGTAGATCAGATTAATTCTTTGTCTTTTCTAGACTTTCTAGGTCCAGTTTGTGATTCTGTCTTCTCTGAAGAAATGTCTCTTTGTTTTCAAGTCGCATGGGAGAACTCTGTTGAATTTTTTAATCTTTTGCTTTGTTTTCATAAACCATGTTTTCATATTTTTAAAAATGTGTGAGTGAGAAGGAAGAGCAGGAGCATGGAAAGGTGAAACCATTAACTGATCATCAGATTAGAAGGGTAGAATCACCAGAAACAACACATAAGTGCAAGTATATAGAACTGTCACCACCATCCATACATAATTTATTCAAATGCCTTCTTCATTATTCCCTGCTCACTTTCAACAGAAGGAGGTGGGTTCTCCCTGTACACTGTTGAGAGGCACTTCCCATGTGAAATGCTGATTTCTTTACCCCTCTTCCGTTTGATTCTTTGTCCACACATAGTACCATTCTAAAATCCATCCGTTGCTCTTGGGTATGATTTTAAAATTCATACTGATATCAGTATAATGCGAATGGAATACGTTACACATTGGCAATACAGTGGGAAGATATGAAGTAGGCTGGCTTAGGTTGCCCCTTACAGCCTCCATGAATACACCTGCTAGCTTGGTTCCCAGGATGCTGGTTTAAATCTGGCCCAGGTAAGTTACCAGATGAGAATAGTTCATGGCCAATGTAGGGACAGAGCACTGTGAGGCAAATGGAGAGACACACAGGGAGAATATCAGGTGGGGCTCCCAGCATTGTGATCACCCAGGGACCTAGTGGCTCCTAAATGGAGATGATTATTGATAACAGTCACTTGGGGGTAATTAAGTAATAAAGGAATCCTCGAAGCCACCCCCTCCCCAAACCTGCATTCTGATCCAGTAGGTCTGAAGCTTGGGGTTTGGGATTCTGCTTTTTTAACGAGCGTTCTAGTGCCTGTGACAAGCAGCCTAGTTTGGGTACTTCTCCTAGCTTCAGTTTCCACATCCCTGAAAGAGGATAATATCTGTTTCACAGAGTTGTTGGCAGGAACTGAAAGAATGTGTGGGAAAGGGCCCTGGGAACCGTGAAATGAGACAGACGAGGACCTGCTGAATTAGTGGGTTTAACTCTCAGCCTCCTTCTAGAGGAGTTTCTGCTCTGCACTCCAGATTGAGGTTGGCCCGGGTACTGTAAAATATTCTGTTCCAGGTAGAATCCCATCTTGGGTCTTCATCTTCCCACATCAAAATACCCAGAAAAGCCTTCTATTCCCCCAAATCCTCCCTTCAACAATTATATACTGAACACCCATTGTTCTAGGTGCTTGGGGCATATCTGAGGCTGGGTTTCCCACCTTTCTTGACCCAGATGGGTGAGGAAACACTGTGGTTTCTTCCACTGTGAGAGTAATGTCTGTGTGATTTCTCCCACTTTTCAGATAACCCTTGAGATGGTATTGGTCAGAAATGTCTACAGTTGGTCTTGCAAACACTTCCTAAGAGATAACTGGTGGCTCCCAGCCCATCTTATCCAGCAAGTAGCAAGGGTCACATTATATAGCTCTGGCTTGTGCTGGCTCTTGTATGGCCCCAAGAGATACTCCTGCCATGTGCTGCTCATAACTGAGCCCATAAGTAAAAATTTCCCTGTACTTTCCTTGTCCACAGTGCCCAGAAAACTTTAAGACCACGACCAGTCCCTGGGGGGGGAAAAATCCCAAATTATTTTCACTTCCTGGCGTTAATTAGGAAGGATAACAGTTCTATTTTGTTCAATTTGTGGACTAGAATAGGATAACAAGGATTATGAACTAAAGATATGTTTTAATGAAGTTGCTTCTCACTCATTGTGGAAGACAAGATTCTGGTTCCAGCTCACATGACATTATTATTATTATATATAATTATATAGTTGTAGATGCCCAGTCAAAAGAAGAAAATGTATGCCAGGCTCCATTTATGAATTGTCTCATAGTATTATATGTTGGAGGAAGTCATGGAAATAAGTGTTGACGGAGCTGAGACATAGAGGTTAAGCAGCTTGGGTCACCTGGGTGGCTCAGATGGTTAAGCATCTGCCTTCAACAAGGTCATGATCTCCAGGTCCTAAGATCAAGCCCCATGTTGGACTCCTGGTTCAGTGGGGAGTCTGCTTGTCCATCTTCTTCTCCTTCTGGCTCTCACCCTGCTTGTGTGCTCTCTCTGTCTCTCTCTCAAATAAATAAATAAAATATTTAAAAAAAAAAAAAAGGTTAAGTAAATTGGCTGAGGTAGTAGCTTGAGGATGATGAGAGTTGGGATTTCAGCCCAAGTGTATTGTGACCATTGTGCTGTTCTGCCTCCCCCAGGATGGATGGTCAAACTTCGTATAAAGCAGATTTGGCCTGAGAGCCCCTGAATGAGGGATATAGTTATTGAAATAACAAAAGGAGTTTGTTGAAATACAGTCAGTAGTTCTTAGTCCCTTGAAAGTATTAAGCCCTAAGGCATCCACATGTAAAGATTTAACTGTTCTGTGGTGCATCTAGGAGGATACCAATTATGAACCATCCTTGGGGGAATTGGGAAAACAGTCCAGTCAAAGCTTTCCTTTACCTTTAAAAGGGAGACCAAAGTCCCTTACACTGCCCTCAAGGCCTTGCACCATTGGGCCCCTGCCCATTTTCTTTCATTTCCTTTAAATGCACTGTGCTTGCCCCAAACTTGGAGCTGAAATCCCCCTTTCTCCATTCTCATTCATCAGATCTCAGCTTAAAAGACCACTCCTTGTTTCATTCTTCCAGCTTTATTGAGATGTTATTGACATGACATATGTAAGTTTATGATGTATAATGTGATGATTTCATACACATAAAATGGTAGAAAATGATAATTATAAGTTAACACCTCTATCACTTTACAAGATTACCATTTTTTGATATGATAATACTTAAGAACTACTGTCTTAACTTTCAAATACATAATACACTATTGTTAATTATAGTCACCGTGTTGTACTTTAGGTCCCTGGAACTTACCCATCTTCTAACTGGCAATTTGTACCCTTTGACCAGCATTTCCCCATTTGCTCATCCCCTCTATCTTTAGCAACCAGAATCTGATTCTCTTATTTCCAAGAGAAATAAGCTATTTTTATATTATAAAAATATATATATATAAAATTTTTTTATATTCCACATGTGAGGACATACACTGTATTATATTCAGCTTTTTAATATTTGACATGTAAGTGAGAACATACAGTCAAAGTACTCATTGCTGCAGTGATATATTATTTTCCTTCTTTGGAGATAAACTCCAATTTCGCATTTAAATTCAGAAATCTATGGCCATCCTCACATCTTAGACAACTCACTGTTTTGCAAAGTGATGTTATGATAATAGTGATAATGGTAATGAAACTACAAGCACATGATCCCTGAACTAGTCTCTAGCTGTATGTCACAGAAAAATCATGGTTTAGAAACAAGGTCCTTCTCACTGAGAAACTTACCTCTCTAGGATTGAAATTCTAAAATAATTCTGAAGGCTTTTTTCTTTTTCCCTATTGGTCCTCATTTCCCAGCATGCTCAAGTGATCCCTTAGATTTTTAGTCCATGATTTCCATAGTCTCAAAACCCAGTTTCCAGATTTTCTATCTCGGGGTTGGGCAAAGGCTCTATTTTCTCTGGTGATGAGAGGCAGGATGTTTTTCTCTTCTACAACAATCCACATGCCCATTTGGAGGTGCAGTATGTTAGCGTGTGCCTTATTTCCATAATATCACCACTCATAAGTACTATATGGTGTGCATTTATTTCTTACTGTTTTTTTCTTTGGTTCTAGAAGTAATATATGTTCATTTGAGACAATTTAGAAAATACAGACAAATAAAGGAAAATAAATGCAATCCACAGTCATACCTCCAGGGATGACAACTGATTAGACCACCTTCTGATTCCTCTAGTCTTCGTCTGTGCAGATGTAAGCCATAAATTGGAACTGTGCTCTACACAGGGTTTCATTTCCTTTCCCTCAACTTTTCATTTTTTTCTGAGCCTGTTCTCAGGGCATTAAACATTCTCTGAAAACAATGTTAATAGATAAACAACAGTCTACCTTGTGGAAATACCTGAACTTACTGCATTGTTCACCTACTGCTGAATGTTTACATTGTTTCTCCTTTTTGCTAGAATGAATAGTGTTGTTCTAGATGTCATTGTTAAACCTTCAGGGCTGTCTCTGGGCCTGTACTTCTTTAGCTTCTTAAACTGAGGTATATTGTACAGAAAATAAAACACACAGGTCTTCAACATGCATTTTTTAATATGAATACACTGGTGTGTTAGGCCCCCTTTAAAGTCTCCTTTTTCTATTTTTCTTGAAATTGTTTGCTTCAACAATTTGTTGTTTGTTTCAAGTATCCAGACACCAACACTTAGCAGGGACTTTTTCCGTAGGATTTTATGTAATGCCCTGGGGCACCTGGCTGTTGTGACTTTCTGGTTGAGGAAATGCAGACTCGATGCATTAAGTAGATCGCCCTAGCCATACAGTGAGGAAGCGTGAAGGCAGAATCAGATCCCAGTCTTGCCTGCACTCACAGTTTTAGCTCTATGTGACATTCTCTCTGAGATAATTAAAAGTAAAAGATGCCAATAGTCCTTGATAGAACAGGAAGCCGCTAGGTTTTGTTTCGTTTGTTTTTCCCTTTTAAACTAAGGTTGGGGGTCAGTAATTGACCGCACTGACTTGCCTGATTAGAGCTTGCATTTAAAATCAGTAGAGAACTGTCATCGCTATTTTCTGGTTTGGGTAGTATTTTGCTCACGTGTGTTTCTCGGGACTAGAAAGTGGTATCAGCTGTCATCGACTAAGTCATAATTCACCCACTCACGCCCCTCCCACAGACTCAGGCTTTCCCCATTTGTGTTCCCAAGGAAAGGAGCAAATCTGAGGACAGCAGCTTATGAAAACCAGTTAACAAGTTGTCTCAGCTTGGTTGGCAAAGCATAGAAAGGAGGCCTCAGTTAAGGTGCACAATTTAGACTTGGGACATGAGAGAAACTTCCAGGCGGTTTGGTACCACCTGCCCAGTTTACGAAGATGACACTGAGTCCAGAATCATCTGCCTGGGGGAGACAACATGCTAGGGGGAGGCTTAAGCCCGGAACCAAGGACATCTGTCTCCAGCATGGGTTGAGTCTCATCAGGTCAACAGACAGTGTGCAGAGTGAATAGCCTGGGGCCGAGGTGGGGGTGAGTTACTGTTTCCACTTGAAGATACAGCCAGATTAAAGGCTGTCAGGTTGGACACAGCCCAAGTGCATTCCCGTCACAGAGAAATCCAACACGATGGGGAAAATTCTTTCCTAGACTTCCTCAGTGTATGTGGTTAAAAGGAATTTCAGGGTAAGCCATTTGGGGTAAGATGGGGTGAGGACCCCCAAGCTCCCTCAAAGAACAAGTTAATAGATAATGAGCTGCCATCCAAAGTGTGGGAGCCCAGTTAATTCCAGGGCTCTGGTTTGCTATGTGCAAGTTTGGGGCCAAAACTTCATGGTGATGGGACCATCTACCATGATGGAGTAGCTGGGTTTCAGTCATGGTTGTAAGTCTGGGCGAGTTGCCTTTACCTTGCAGGCCTCATATGCAGAATGGGAAAGGTAATAGGACTTGCCTCTGAGTTCGATGAGCAAGCAAATGTGAGATGCTTAGAACAGCCCTTCATGAAGTGGGAAGCCCCACCAGTCCAAGGCTCCTTGAGGTTCCTGCTGGTGCTGATAATCAAGTTGAAGATGGTTCCCTGCTCCCTGGCACCCTGGAGGACACAGTAAGCTCAGTCACCACTATCCTCTGCCATGGTTCCCTTGAGGCCATGGGAAAACTTGCCTCGAAGAAACACTGCAGACTTGTTCACAGCCCTCACATGCCTTAGAATACAAGTGGATGTTTCTCTCTCTAGACCAGGCCCCCAGCCCAGCCCAGAGCCCAGTGTTTCTCTGGGAGCATGTCATTTTCCTAATCTTACGGGGAAAGTAGACCTGGGGGTAAGAGGTTGGTCACTGAATTCCTGTGCCTCTCATCTAATTCCTGTCTTCGCTTTGGGGCTCATAGGAATGATTATGCCACCACCTCAGAGAGGTTGTAAGTGCTACGGAAGTGAGTGGCTGCAAAACATTTACACTGTTGCCCACCCAGGGGGTGGGTGATAACTATCACATATTATTTTCCTCTTCCTGTTTCAAACTTTAATTCTTCTGTATTCCGTTCATTCCTTTTTTCTCACTCCCTGACATCTTCCACAGTATTAGACTTCTATGCCAGGGTTCTTGACAGAAGACTTCAGCTGTGCTGCTCTGTGAATGTTGTACTGATTTATTTAGAGATAAGCTATTTCTTTTGTGTGTGTGTGTGTGTGTGTGTGTGTGTGTGTGTGTAGTTTTCTTTAAGACTCTCCATTTTTTCTGGTATAGGACTTAAAGCCTTGATTTAAATATTGGAGTCTCTCAGCGGACTATCCGCTCCTGGAAGGCAGGGGTGGTCAGATCTCTACTGCTTCGCTAAGATTGTGGCCCAGAGCAAGCACTAGCAATGTGTGCTGAGTCAGTAATTTCCTTACAGAGAAGCCCTAGAGAAAGTCACTGGTGGCCTCAGGTAATTCGCAGAGACACTTGTCGGCAACATCCCATTCTTCATCGAAGCAGCCGCTCTGCCTTCCTTTGCCTGTCTTGCCTTACTTCTGAAGCCCGTCTTAGGACAAGTGGCTTTCCGTCAGGGCAGATGAAGAAAAAAAAAAAAAAATAACGCTCTTTTATGTTCTTCTTCCATCCCCTCTGTTCCTTTGCTGTAAAAGCAAGGAGAGGAGAAGTTGCCAGGAGCAAAACACTCCATTGAGGACATCTGTTTTCTGTTTCCTGCCTGGGGCTTGGAGGTGGTGAGCAACCAGCTCATAAGTTTTTCCTTTTTGGTTGGTGACATCTCTGAGAAGTGGACAGAATGCCAACATTTCTTATTTGTTAAACTGCCAGAGTTCTCGAATAAAGGGTCTAGGGTGCTGTAGGGTCAGCATAGAGTGGGTCCACCTAAGCCCCTCACAGCTCAGACTGTCTCCTCTTCAGGTGTGAGCAGTGTGGCTGCGGACACTGTTAGCTCAGAGGGGCTGAGTTGGGCTTCGGAGTTCAGGGAGAGTAGGTGCTGACGTGCAAGCAACATTTTCAGACAAAATCAAGTAAAGGCATCTTTCCAGGGTCTCTTTTGCAAAAATGTACCATGAAAGTAATTTTTAAACATTTTCTCTTTATATAATATTTATCATAAAAAAATTTATGATAAAAAATATTTATCATAAAAATCTCTGCAGAAGAGTATAAAGCAGTTTACATAAAAAGCAATTGTATGTATGTTGGTTTATTTTGGGAGGGACATATTTTTTCTTAATCAGCCCTTCTCCTCTTTCCTCTCTCCACCATTCCCACCAAGGCAGGCAGTATTCAGAGTCTGTGTGTTTCCTTCCATACAGTTCCCCATGGACATAAATTCACGTATGTATAACATAAGTAAAATGTGATTTGGTCCTTGTTTTACAAGTGAGATCATATTCTCTGTGGTTCTCTGCATTTTACTCTTGTCACTAAATAAATGGAGCCCATTGCTACAGTCAGCTGTTGGAGCTAGCCCTAATTCATCCATGTCAGTGGCAGCAGAGCCCCACAGGACGGATGTCGCACTGTGTGAGCACGTGTTTCACCGAGGGCCTTCCCTGCACTTCTGAAGCAGGCTCTGGCAGGGTGGGCACGTGCATGCGTATTAGCAATGCCCACCAATCCATTTATCTCCTTGGGTTTGTGCCTACTAGAACCCTTTTTGCTGTAAGAGAAGACCAGACTCTCACAGGCTGAATCAGGTGCTTAATAAACACAATAAAAGTGATACACAAATCCCCAGTAATTTATGACTCAAATGAACCCAGCAACTTATTAGTAAAGAATACCTCAGGGGCGCCTGGGTGGCTCAGTTGGTTGGACGACTGCCTTCGGCTCAGGTCATGATCCCGGAGTCCCAGGATCGAGTCCCACATTGGGCTCCCAGCTCCATGGGGAGTCTGCTTCTCCCTCTGACCTTCTCCTCGTTCATGCTCTCTCTCACTGTCTCTCTCTCAAATAAATAAATAAAATCTTTAAAAAAAAAAAAAAAAAGAATACCTCAACACGAGGAAATGCAAGGATGACTTTACATCTGAAACTCTATTAGCAGAATTGATCACAGTCACAGATTAAAGGAGAGAAAGTGTTCAGTCATCGCAACAAATGCATGAGTAGCTTTTGGTGAAAATTTTATTTTCATTCCCAATTTTTAAAATGTGTCTGACCAGTGTGAATCAAGGGCCTGATAAAAGGGCATTTATCAAAAGCCTACAAGGAACAGCAAGCCTTAATGGCCAAGTGTCACCAGTGGAGATACAGTAGAGATGCCTTGATTCCATGTCTTTAACAGCTTCCTGGCAGGCCTGTGTGGTATGAGGATTGAAAAGAGTAAAAAGCTATCATTTCTTTGAAATCCATATAGTAATCTATGTAGAAAATTCAAAATAATCTATGTGATCAGAACTGTTCAGTGAATTCAGAGTTTGCTGGATAAAAGTTCATTCTTAAGTACTTGCAACTTCTAAGACAGAAGTGAAATAGAAAAGATTCTGTTAACTATAAGAAACTAAGAAATAATTCTTATAACAGTGGTGTGAGATGTATATGGAAATAATTTTAAAACCTATTGAAGGGCAAGAAAATACATGGAGAAATAAACTAGTAGTTTCCCCCAAGTTAATATATTAGTTCAGTACAATTTCTATAGAATCTTTAATAAAAATTTCCACAAAATTTAATAAGCTGATCCTGAAATTCCTATAGAAGAGTAAAGGTCCAAGAAAACCCAGGATGAAGAAGAAAGGATGTAGCCTTCACTGTGAGAGAGGTTTTCCTAAAGACATAGTTATTAAAATAATGCAGTATTTGAAGAGATGTAATATTTGTGTTCTCTAGTCTGTCCCTTTGGTATAAGTGTTCATCAGAGTTATACTTTACAGGTGGCATTATTAATCAGTGGAAAAAGGGAGCCAAGTCAATCTGTGCTACCATGACTGATTTTTTCATACAGGGAATTATAAACTTAGATAGCTTTCTCACATCTCACACAAAAATAAATTCCAGATGGTTCTAAGACCTAAATGTGAAAGACAAAGTTTTTAAATGTTTAGAAGAAAAACAGGCAAATATCTTTATGACCTAGAGAAGGGAACAATTTCTCTTTTTTTCCCCCCTGTTTCCTCAATGGCAACTGAGAACCAACTCTAGTGAAATATAACAAAGTATAACCCTTAAAGGATGAACCCATGGGCCTTGAAACTGGATGAATCTTGGAGTCACCTCATTCCACATTCTTTTCTTTTTAATTGAGATATAATCGACATACAATATTATATTAGTTTCAGATGTACAGGGTGATGATTCAATATGTGTGTTTATTGTGAAATGGTTGCCACAGTAAGTCTAACTAACATCAGTTGTCATACATAGTTACAAAATTTCTTTCTCCTGTGATGAGGACCTTTAAAATCTACTCTTTCACCAACTTTCATGTACGCAGTACTGTATTATTAACTATAGTCATCATGCTGTACATTATACCCACAATATTTATTTTACAATTGGAAATTTGTACCTTTTGGCCCCCTTCACCCATTTCTTTCCAACCTCCACTCCTGCTTCTGGCAACAATCAGTCTGTTCTCTATATCTATGAATGACATTTTAAAAAATATTTTATTTATTTGACAGAGAGACAGAGAGAGAACTCAAGCAGAGGGAGAGGGAGAAACAGACCCCCCACTGAGCAGAGAGCCCAGTGCAGGGCTTAATCCCAGAACTCTGGGGTTGTCACCTGAGCCAAAGGCAGACTTTCAATGACTGAGCTACCCAGATGTCCCTATGAATGCAATTTTTTTGTTTTGGTGGTTTTTCTAGATTCTACATACAAAAGGAATCATACAATATTTATCTCTTTCTTTCTGACTTATTTCACTTCGCATAATGCTCTTAATATCCATACATGTTGTATATGTATGTTATATAGACCATTTTTTTTAATCCACTCATCTGTCATGGACATTTAAGTTGTTTCCCCATCTTGACTAATGTAAATAATGCTGCAGTGAACATGGGAGTGCGCATATATTTTCAGGTTAGTGTTTTCATTGTCTTAACATGAACACCCAGAAGTGGAATCCCTAGATCATACAGTAGTAATATTTTTAATTTTTTGAGGAACTGCCATATTGTTTTCCATAGTGGTTACACCAACAGTGCACCAGGGTTCTCTTTTTCCTACAATATCATCAACACCTGTTATCGTCTTTTTGATAATAAGTCATTTTAATGGCTGTGAGATGATATCTAATTGTGGTTTTGATTTGCCTTTTGCTGATGATTAGTGCTGTTGAGTACCTTTTTATGTATCTGTTGGACATCAGTATGTCTTCTTTGGAAAAATATCTATTTAGGTCTTCCATCCCCCCCCCCTTTTTAAAGATTTTGTATATTTATTTGTCAGAAAGAGAGACAGTAAGAAAAGAAACACAAGCAGGGATAATGGGAGAGGGAGAAACAGGCTTCTGCCAAGTGGGGATCCTGATACGGGCTTCATCCCAGGACCCTGAGATCATGACTTGGGCTCAAGGCAGATCTGGGTTCATGACTGAACCACCCAGAGCCCCTCCTCTACCCATTTTTAATTGAATCTTATTGTCTTTTTCTTTTTTTCTATTGAGTTGTATGAGTTTTTATATATATATATATATATATATATATATATATATATTAGGATATACATATATAATATTAATCCCTTATCAGATATATAATTAACAGTTATTTTTTTCTTATTTTGGTTGTCTTTTCATTTGTTGATGGTTTCCTTTGTTGTGCATAGCTTTTGAGTTGGATGTAGTCTCACTTGCTTATCTTTACTTTCCCTGCCTTTGCTTTTGGTGATTCAAAAAAATCATTCCCAGACCAATATCAAGGAGTTTACTGCCTCTCTTTTCTTATAAGAGTTTTATGACTTCGGGTCCTACATTCAAATCTTTAATCCATTTTGAGCTAATTTTTGTGTATGGTGTAAGATGGTGGTCCAGTTTCAGTCTCTTGCATGGGGCTGTTTCATTTTTCTCAACACCATTAAGTGAGGATACTGTCCTTTCTCCATTGTATATTCTTGGCTGCTTTGTTGTAAATTAATTGACCTGATATACTTAGGTTTATTTCTGGATTCTCTGTTTCATAGGTCAGCATTTCTGTTGGTATGCTAATACTGCACCATTTTATTTACTATAGTTGTGTAATCCAGTTTTTAAACCAGGGAGCACAGTTTGTCCACTTTGCTGTTGTTTTTCAAGATTACTTCATGGTTCTTTTTTAGTTACATAAAATTTTGGGATTGTTTGTTCCATTTCTATGAAAAATGCCATTGGAATTTTTTTTTTTCATCATGATAAATGTACTCTTTCATCTACATCATCTATTTTACCAGTCCCCTTACCTGCCTCCCCTCTGATAACCGCCAGTTTGTTCTCTATAGTTAAGAGTTTGTTCTTGAGATGCCTGGGTGGCTCAATCAGTTAAGCACCTATCTGTCTTTGGCTCAGGTCATGATCCTAGGGTCCTGGGATCGAGTTCCACATTGGCCTCCTTGCTCAGTGGGGAGTCTGCTTCTCCCTCTGTCTGCTCCCCACCCCACCCCCCCCCAGCTTATGCTCTCTCACTTTCACTGAAAAATAGATAAATAAATAAAATCTTTTTAAAATGTATCTAAAAAAAGAGTTCATTCTTGTTCTTGGTTTGTCTCTTTTTCTTTCCTTTGCTCATTTGTTTCTTTTTTAAAATTTTTTTAAATAATTTTTTTAAGTTATGTTAGTCACCATACCGTACATCATAAGTTTTTGATATAGCGTTCCATGATTCATTGTTTGCATATAACACCCAGTGCTCCATGCAATATGTGCCCTCAGTACCCATCACCAGGCTCACCTGTCCCCCAACCCTGGAGTCCATAGTCTCTCATGGTTCTTCACCCCCTCTGATTTCCCCTCCCTCATTTTCACCTTCTTTCTCCTAGTGTCCTCTATGCTATTCCTTATGTTCCACAAATAAGTGAAACCACATGACAATTGTCTTTCTCTGTTTGACTTATTTCACTCAGCATCATCTCCTCCAGTTCCATTCATATTGATGCAAATATTGGGTATTCATCCTTTCTGATCACTGGGTAATATTCCATTGTGTATTTGGACCACATCTTCTCTATCCATTCGTCTGTTGAAAGGCATCTCAGCTTCTTCCACAGTTTGGCTATTGTGGCCATTGCTGCTATGAACATTGGGGTGCATATGGCCCTTCTTTTCACTACAACTGTATCTTTGGGGTAAATACCCAGTTGTACAGTTGCTGGATCATAGGGTAGCTCTATTTTTAACTTTTTGAGGAACCTCCACACTCTTTTCCAAAGTGGCTGCACCAACTTGCATTCCCACCAACAGTGTAAGAAGGTTTCCCTTTCTCTACAACCTCTCCAACATTTGTTGTTTCCTGTTTTATTAATGTTGGCCATTCTAACTGGTGTAAGATGGTATCTCAAGGTGGTTTTGATTTGAATTTCCCTGTTAGCTAATGATGATGAACATTTTTTCATGTGTCTGTTAGCCATTTGTATGCCTCCTTTGAGAAGTACTCATTTGTTTCTTAAATTCCACATATGAGCAAGATCATATGCTATTTGTTTTTCTTTGACTGACTTCTTTCTTTCTTTTTTTTAATTAACATATGATGTATTATTTGTTTCGGGAGTAAACAAATTCATCACTCTTATCCAATTCACAGCACTCACCGTAACACATTCTGACTGACTTATTTCACTTAGTTTTATACTCTCTAGCTCCATCCATGTTGTTGCCAATGGCAAGATTTTATTCCTTTTTATGGCTGAATAATATTCCATTGCATATATATGAACCCATCTTCTTAATCCATTCATCAATTGATGGGCACTTGTGCTGCTTCCATATCTTGGCTATTGTAAACAATGCTGCTATAAACACAGGGGTACATATATCCCTTTGAATTCGAGTTTTTATATTTTGGTGATAAATACCCAGTAGTGAAATTGCTGGATTGTGGGGTGATTCTATTTTTAATTTTTTGAGGACTCTCCATACTATTTTTCACAGTGGTTGCACCAGTTTATATTCCTACCAGTAGTACAAGAGGGTTCCTTTTCCTCCATATGCTGGCCAACCCTTATTGTTTCTTGTGTTTTTTATTTTATTTAGACTTCCCATAAATGTTAGGTAATAGTTCATTGTAGTTTTGATTTGCATTTCCCTGATGATGAGTGATGTAGAGCACTTTGTCATGTGAGTGTTTGCCATCTGCATGTCTTCTTTGGAGAAATGTCTTCATATCTTCTCTTTTTAATTGGATTATTTGCTTTTTGGGTGTTGAATTATATGAGTTCATCGTATATTTTGGATACTCTTTATTGGATATGTCATTTGCTAGTATCTTCTTTCATTCAGTAGGTTGCCTTTTAGTTTTGTTGATTGTTTCCTTTGCTACACAGATGTATTTTGATGTAGTCCCAAAAGCTTATTTGATATGATGTTACATGTTGATTGTTTTGTGAATATTGAACAACCCTTGCATCCTGGGAATAAGTCCCACTTGATCCTGGTATATGATTTTTTTTAAATGTATTCTTGGATTTGGTTGCATCTATAGTCATGAGAGCTGTTGGCCTGTAGTGTTCTCTCTCTCTCTCTCTCTCCCTCCCTCTCCCTTTTGTGGTGTCTTTATCTGGTTTTGGTATCATGGTGATGAACGAATTTGGAAGTTTTCCTTCCTCTTCAGTGGTATTAACTGTTCTTTAAATATTTGGTAGAATATGCCAGTGAAGCTGTCTGCTCCGGGACTTTTGTTTTTTTGGAGCCTTTGGAATTTTGATAAGAATTGATTGAATCTTTAGATTGCTTTGGGTAGTACAGACATTTTCACAATATTAATTCTTCCAATCCATGAGCACAGATTATCTTTCCATTTATTTGTTTCCTTCTATTTCTTTCATTAATGTCTTATAGTTCTCAGTGCAGGCTTTACACCTCGTTGGTTAAACTTATTCCTAGGTATTTTATTCTTTTTGATGACTTTGTAGATGAGATTGTTTTCTTAATTTGTTTCTCTGATAGTTCATTATTAATATATAGGAATGCAACAATTTTTTGTATGTTGAGTTTGTAACCTGCAACTTGAATGAATTTATTTATTCTAAGAGTTTTTGGTGGAATTCTAGGGTTTTCTTTATATAATGTACTGTCATCTGCAAATAATGACAGCTTTACTACTTCTTTTCCAATTTGGATGCCTTTTATTTTTTCTTGCCTAATTGCTCTGGCTAGGACTTCCAATAAAAGTGGTGAGATGGGGGGCGCCTGGGTGGCTCAGTGGATTAAGCCGCTGCCTTCGGCTCAGGTCATGATCTCAGGGTCCTGGGATCGAGTCCCGCATCGAGCTCTCTGCTCGGCAGGGAGCCTGCTTCCCTCTCTCTCTCTCTCTCTCTGGCTGCCTCTCTGTCTACTTGTGATTTCTCTCTGTCAAAAAAATAAATCTTAAAAAAAAAAAAAAAAGTGGTGAGAGTGGGAATCCTTGTCTCATTTCTTATCTTAGGGGAAAAGCTTTCAGCTTTTTACCATCAAGTATGATGTTAGCTGTGGGCTTGTCATATGTGGGCTTTATTATGTTGAATAAAAGGATTTCATAAATAAGACACAAAAGAAGCACAAACAATAAAAGGAAAAGACTGATAAATTTTGCAACATAAAAACTCAAGCTTATGAGGGTGACTATGTGACTTAGTACGTTGAGTAGATGCCTTTGGTTTGGGTGATGATCCCAGGGAGTCCTGGGATCGAGTTCCTCATTGGGCTCCCTGTTCAGTGGGGAGCCTGCTTCTCCCTCTGCCTGGCACTTCCCCACTTGTACTCTCTCTTTCTGTCAAATAAATGAATAATATCTTTAAAAAAATTCAAGTTTATGAAGGACAATAGAAACCATTTTTAGAATGTGGACAAATAAGATCCTCACTAGGAGATATTTAAAACACGTAGCAAAGAACTAATTCAAACTACCTAGAGAATTCCCAGTATTCAGTGAGAAAACCACTAACAAGCCATTAGAGAGATGGTCCAAGTATAGGGGAGAAGCCCTTTGCAGAAGGGGAAAACTGATAGTTCATAAACATATGAAAAGATGCTCAATTAATAATGCAGGAAATGCACATTAAAACCTCAAAAGGCAACCATTGTATAACTAACAGATTAGCTAAACTGTTGAAGTCTGATGAAAATGAGCCAGATGGGAGAGGAAGCATTGAAGTAGAAGTTGTCATACTGGATGATGGGGTTATAAATGCAGACAGCACCTAGTAAACCTCAAGATCCAGCCTCTCTCCCCAGCAAATGCACTTTGGTGTTCTACTCTAGAGACCCTTTCCATGAGCTGTAGGAGATGCAGGACCTGTGACAGAATGAAAAACAAGTTAAACACCCATCTGTAGGAGATGAAAAAATACTTTTTGGCACACTTAATCAATGCAGTTCTGAGTGGCAGCTAAAATGACAGGGATCAATGTGGATAAACCTCAAAAGTGTATTGGTCACTGGAGTTGTTAAATTGTATATACAGTGATGCCATTCATGATGGCATCATAATGTATATATATAATGTATATATATATTGTGTTGGACTATACAAAATACATATGTGTATAGGTAAAATATGTAGGTAATAATGGTTGATATTGACCAGTTCATATAGTCCATTCTAATGCAAATATAATATAAATATTAAAAGGTTAAGGGAAAGATACTCACCAGTTCTGGGGTAGTGATTGTTTTCAGAGAAGGTGAGAGAATTACTGAGTAGGAAAACCTACAAGGGAGCTTCAGATGTGTCTGTAAAGTTTGGTTTAACATGTAGAACTGGAGGATGTGGCATAATGTGAACATTTGTAAAGTCTGAATTTTGGGCACTTGGATGTTCTCTACCTTAATCTCTGTGTCTTTCTCTGTGTTTAAAATACTTCATAAATTACAGTGAAGTGGCAAATGTGGTTCAAGCCGGCCCCTGCTCTCCTGCGTGTTTGTGCTTTATTCTTAGACTAAAAACAAGATGTCTGCTGTCATCCTTGACCTGGCCACTGCATTCAACAACAGCCAAAGGAAGAACGAGTCTTTTGGGGTCTCTCCTCAGACTGAGGAACCATCTTTCTCAGATGTCCTTGGGAGACTTCTGCTTCAGTCTTGTTAGTCCAGAACAGGTTACATGTCTAGTTCTGAACCAAACCATGGAGCCAGGAGAACACCAGGAGTCAACTGGCTTAGGCCTATGTCCCTGAGCCAGTCACGGGCAAGGGAGATGAGATTACTCTTAGACTTGCTAGGTCCTTGAAAGGAGCTATGGGTGAAGACCAGGTGAGTTGTGTAGGGACAGAGGTGGATACCTGAGGAAACCTAGCTTTGTGTTACAAAGAGGAAGGGGGAAATGAATGCTAAGTAGGAAACCAACCCAACAGTGTCTACCACAGAAAAGATTGCCAGGAGTAAGATTTAGTATGAGGGAATGTGCCCTTTAAGTTGGAATCTATGTTGTCAGATTGCTTTCTAAAAAGACTGAATTAATTTACATTTCCACCAGTGATGTTGAGCCATTCCCCGCCGGACCCTCCAGCAGTGGGATTTCTCACCTTTCTGATTGGTAAAACTGAAGGAGTGATAAGTGATAGCTGATTGTGGGGGTGATTAGTGGTTCCCTGACATCTCCTCAGGCTGGGCAGCTTTCCTTTGTTTATTGGCCATTTGAATGTGCTCTTCTATGAACCGTCTATTCATATTGCTTGCCAAAATAAGAGTTCTTGTCATCAAGCTTTTAGACTGCATAAGATTTGAATATGTTTTAAAAACATTCTCTGGGCTCAGAGGAGAAAAGAAGTGATTATGCATTTCTGGAAGTGGCTTGGTGGGTTGGTAATAGGAATTGCTCAATAAGTAGGATACCCAAGACTCTTGTCCCCACTGCTCGACCCTATTTGCATGTTTGTGGTACCACATTAGGGACCTTGAGGCCCAGAGAAGGATGCAACTTAACCGCTTGCAAAGCTTGCACAGTTGTATGTGAGGCGCTTCCCTGTTGTGGCACTTTGTGCTGCCCTTAATGGAGAGAGTTGGGAAAACCTGACCTGCCCTGGACTCTCCAGAAGCCCAAGAGTCCACCTTTTACCTCATGCTGACCCCTCACTGGATAAGATGATCTATGGGGCTAAAGTCCACCTTTCTGAGCAAATCAGGATCATCAGTGCAGTCTGTAGCATTTGATGGTTTTGTCCCTTCCTGGATTCCTCAACTGGGTGACAAAGACTTTGCCTGTTTCAACCTTCCTTCCCTGCCCTGAGCTGCACGGTATAGGACACAGGTGTGAGCTTCTGGTTCTGGAGATCGATCAGAACTTTCTTTTCAAAACAGCCCTATAAAAGCAAAGCCCCACATCAGTGCCAGTGTTTGCTGGTAAAACAGCAAGGCACCAGTTACATGTATCCCAGGTGGAAGAGGATGAAGAAGGCCCGGAGATGTCAACCAAGAAGGAATTAAGAGGTGTTCTCAGTCCTGTGTCTTTCTGCTCATTAAGACCAAAATTGTTTATCCAATCAAAAATCATCTTTTGGGCGCCTGGGTGGCTCAGTGGGTTAAGCCGCTGCCTTCGGCTCAGGTCATGATCTCAGGGTCCTGGGATCGAGTCCCGCATCGGGCTCTCTGCTCAGCAGGAAGCCTGCTTCCCTCTCTCTCTCTCTGCCTGCCTCTCTGTCTACTTGTGATTTCTGTCTGTCAAATAAATAAATAAAATCTTAAAAAAAAAAATCATCTTTTACCAGTGAACACAGTCAAGGACAGTGTTAGTCATCTGAGCCATATGAAGAAAGCTCTTCTGCAGTTTTGGGTCTGCCTCAGAACCTTTGGTATTGGAGAGGGTGGTCCCAAGATGCATGCAGTGAAGAGGGTCTGGGGAGCACTGGGCTATGTGTCCTTCCTGCCTGCCTCTGGCAGTTCCAGGGTGCTCCTCTGGTGAGCAAAGAATAGGGTGCAGTGATCCTCTGGCCTTGCCAAGGTGGCTTCTCAGCCATGTATACAGAGCACCCTGCAGCACTCTACAAATGCCGCCACCATCTCTCATTCAGTAGTGTCAGCGTGAGCTTTATTCTCATGGCTGAGGGAGTTGGGCAGCCCCTCAAAATGGTGCTAGTTTTGTATAAAAGAAAAGTGGGTCATCAAATCATCAGAGCCTACATGTACCTATACCTCAGTGATGCAACTTCGGGATAGCAAGCAACTGTCTGTCCATTCATTCACTCATTCATTCATTTTTTTTTTTTTAAAGAGTTTATTTATTTATTTGACCAAGAGAGAGATCACAAGTAGACAGAAAGGCAGGCAGAGAGAGAGAGGGAGAAGCATCTCCTGCTGAGCAGAGAGCCTGATGTGGGGCTCAATCCCAGGACCCTGAGATCATGACCTGAGCCAAAGGCAGAAGTTTAACCCACTGAGCCACCCAGGTGCCCTCATTCATTCATTCTTGAGAACGGGTCTTGCTTCCCTGCTTTCTACTGGAAACCCTAGACTGTGCAGGCCCTCCACCTGGCAAAAATGGGATTTAGGTTAACAAATACTTTACAAGACTTTGTTTTGAGTTCACATAGTTCAGGGTTATATATATGTGTGTGTGTGTAATATACACACATATATACGTGTGTGTGTGTGTGTGTGTGTGTGTGTGTGTGAATACATATATACTTTTTAAACCTTTAATCTCCATCACTCCCCAGATTTGAATTTGAGAGCATTCTCCCATGGCACTTAGAGCTTGTTTAAAAGAAATAGAAAACCATGCAGATTCACAGCATTTCTTATCAACTATTTTAGGGACAGATCTGGATGCAGCATTGTACCAAGATGTCTTAACTTTTCTTAATGTCCTAATTGACATCAGATTTTTATAAAAAATTCAGAAACCTCTGATACTACTATTCTGACAGCTGTCTGTATTTATAGATTTCCAAGCAGAAGAAAGAATCACTAAAGCCTTTCTATTTAATCATCTTCTAGAAAGCCATCTGAAAAAAAAAGGGGGGGAGTGTGCTTCATTCTCGGAAGTTTCTTGGACCTCAGCCAGCTGTGCCAAGGCCCCTAGTCTTAGCTGCTACGAGCCTCACTGTGGGATGGGACTTTCAGCCCCAGGAAAAATGAGTTCCTGCTGGTGACCTGCAGGTGCAGATGGTCGAGACCACTCTGCTCATCTGATTGGGGGTTTCCAGGGTGTGGCTGGCAGACCTCTGTTGCATGTGAGAGGGGTGAATGGTGACAGTGTCTGGGGTCCCTGTGCTAAGGGGCAGGAAATTAACATCAGCCATGACCACTTTCTTCTCTCAGTTGTCCAAACCTGAGGTCTCCAGAACTTGGGATCTTCAATGTGGGGGGTACCACCAAAGAACCCACTTTCTGCAGGGAAAATGCAGATTAGACTAGAAGAGTTCTATTCTCTTGCTTTGGAAAATGGACCCAATATGTTAGCATAGTAGTATATGCACCTACTTTATAAATAAATATGCATACAGCGGCTAGCATGACCACAGTTTTTCTTTTACTAATGGGGTCATGTGCTTAGAAAAGTTTGGAGGCTACTGTGTTAGCTGACTGCCATTAATCTAGAACAGAGAGGGTCAATTTTCAGTTGAATGGTTGAAAATGCTAACAGACTTCAAACTAAGCCTCAATTGTGTAGATCAAGTGTGGCAATTTTCCTCACAGCATCATATGGTAATGTTGGTGTGCATTTAATAGCCCTTGGGTTATTTCCTGCAGAAATATAAAAGTGTGAGCTGTCGTATTTTACATATATTGTTAGCCTCCGTATGTGCATAATAGAATGAAGAGCTTTCTAGAGGGGGTACAAGATCGGCATCCTGTATGACAGAAAAACTGCAAAGGTATATGGCAGAGGGAACCGCTACTACTATTTTGCTGTATATTTTAGCATTTTTTTCTGTAAATATATGCATATATGGTTAACCAAATTATGATTATGTTGAACAGTGTTTTATAACTCCAGTTTTTTCATGTAGTATGTATTTTTTTTCTTGTCAAAAGGTGAGAACAGATCACAGGGATAGGGTAAAGATAGTGAGGATCATTTGTAACGATTTGACTTCTTGGTTTAAAGATTCAGACCTTGGACAATCTGTCCTTGTTGCTAACACTTTGTAAATCCAAAAACTCAGTGAGGGCTTTGCAGTGAGAAGTCCAGGCTCCATGCACACCATGATTTAGGTAGACCAGGGAATGCCTTCTCGTCTCAGCACTGAAAATACCTTGGAGAACGGTATAGGGGTGAGAAACCCTTGGAAGATGCATAGACTTGACCTGAACTTGGAATTCCTCCCAGCAAGGTGGGACCTGAGGCTCCCCTGTCTGCACTCTAACCAGCTGCTCCTTCGCCCAGGTCCCAGTTCTCCATCACAAGATTTCTGACTGCTTCTGAGAACATTCTTGTCCCTTCCCCAACCCCAAACATGGGCATTAGGTAATAGTGACACATGAAATATACTTCCAGGGGTGTCCTCAGATTCCAACAGAACTCACAGCAATGCCATTTCAGGCAGGGGAGTAATGCACGAAGCTCCTTGGTAATTGCCATCACTCTAGACAAGATGAGATTCATGGGTCGTCACAGAGGGCAGTGGCACAGGCAAAGCAGGCTGACAGCTGTGAGCAGTTCCCTGGCCGTTGCCAAAAGTCACCCCCCTCTTCCATTCCGGCAGCCCATCTGAATGCAGGGGATGTAATTGTATGGATACACCTGACAATGCTATTTTTAAAAGCAGATCTTATTCTTACATTTTTAACACTTTATTAATTCTTAGTTTTGAGTTACTGCACAGTGCAGTACCAGACCTCAGAGATTTGCCTGTGGCCAGTCCCTTCCAGGTCACCAGGTCCAGCTTCTGATTATCTTGCACCAGCAAGAGCTCCCCCTCCATGGGAGATGGCACGGGAACTGCAGGAACTTCCTACAATTTTTGTTACCTGGTCTTTAACATCCATGGTTCTTATACACCATTAAGCTAATGTTATGCTAATAGCCCTTGATTCCTGTCCCTCTGTTAGACATCAGATTCCCAGGACTATGGGGCAGGAGGGTTTCTGCAATTTTCCCAGTGGTCTCTGGGTTCCTCCTTTATGAACCAACAGAGGCTAGTGATGGACGTTGAGTAGGTGATCCAAACCTCACAGAAGCTAGTTTTATTGCCTGCGTGACTTCCTTTATTCTCTTTGGAATGAAGTTTGACAGGAAGGTTCTGGTTTGCAGATAATTCCTGTCCTCTCTAGGGGCCTGCCCTCCATTGCTGATCAGTTCAGAGCAACCCTGAGAGGTCTTTGGTGAATGGTCATTTCAGCTCTTTGTAAATACTTCTGAATTGGGACATTTCTCTGTGAACAGCCCAGATAAACAAAGGGCCCAGTGTGTTGGGTCGAGTTGGTATTTTCAACCAAGCTGGTTGAGCCAGCCTTCTTCATACCAGTCCATTCTTGGAATTCTAAACATGACTGTGGTAGACATCTGAATGCTCTCTTGAAGTACAGAGCTTTTGTAATCCATTTCCTCCATAACGTCCCTAGGCTTCTGGTCCAAAAACTGTAGATGAAGAAATGCTGTCTGTGTTCGGAAGAGGGAATTTCCTTGTTATGGTTGGGAGAGGGCAGTCAGCGTGAGGAGGTGTGAAGTGGCACGTGATTAATTAGTAATGTCTTCTATGGGCAGAGGCCCAGAGTGATAACCGCTGTCAGCCTGTCACACCAGAGCTAAGCAACAGCAGGGGCTCCTTCCCCGCCAACACTTGAAGCCAGCCACGGGGGCAGTTTTACTATACCTGCGTGAGGGGTCCTCTTTGTGGAGGACTTACATGGGATCACTAGGAGTCAGCCTCTGAACTCTGAGTTTGTCTGACCGGCGCATTTCTTCTGCGCTCCACGGAAGGGGACTCTTCCGCTGTGGGGTCTGTTCATTTGCGTCAAGGGCTTTCCAGCAGCACAGAGACTCTGGTTCTGCAGAGTATCTTCCAGATACAGGTGTGAGTTGATTGCTGTTCAGTTGGCTGGACTGTCTAGTTTGATCCGGGCTTCCCCCACAAATCTCTCTATCAGTTGTAACACCTTCTAATACAGATGAAGCCTCATAGCACCAAACTCCAAGAGACTGTCTGGGTTTGGTGCCTACACCAGAACATGACGGCCTCAAATATTGAGTGGGGCTTAGCAGTGTTAAACAGAGATCTTCTGGTAATCATTTTTAGAAGAAGATTTGATTTAGGGATAAAATTTCATTTATGATTTTGGCCCATTCGTGCCTTTGCATTAAAATTCTGAAAAAACTAAATAAGTAGGTATTTTTATTTTACTTCTTTGCTGTGGGTATTTTTATACATCATCATATAAAAGCCCTTTGGCTCGTGGCAGATTTTTCCCACTTTTAAGGGAATTTTATCTATAGACTCATTAGATACCATTTTGCAGTCTTCACATTTCAAGGGCGATTTAACTCTCAAGTGTTGGAATGCTTAATCCAATTTCAAAAAATCAATTGTCGTTCCGCTGAAATCAACATTAAAGCACCAAGAGTCATGTGCGGCAATCAGAGGCCCTGATGGAAAGAGTCCGCATGCCGCGTTCTGTGGTCCCTGCTAGGTGAGATCCAGGAGCGCAGGAAGGAAGCATTTGGTGGAAATGTCAGCACCCTCTGGGTGTCTTTGTGTTTCTGTGACATCCACACTGCCCCTTGCAGAAGGGTACTCAGTCACCTTACGATGCTGCAGAACAGACCATCCCAAGGAGACAGCAAAAATGTGTCCTCTCAGTGACAGTGACTCTCAGCATCCACAGCTTCCCCCAACTCCGAGTGAGTTGTGCAAGGACAATGGGAGCAAAGCTCCCCACTGTTCAGTTGGTGCAGTGTGATGCCAGGGGCCTGGCTGACTGAGACACTGGTGAGTGCAGCCCTGACACCACTGTCTGTCCTCTGTTCCTCTCTGCCGGCCTTGCAGAGCTGAGCACAGTGCCTTGCACCTGGTGGGACCTCAATACATCCTTGTTGAATTGAAATGGGTCCTTCATGGCTGGTCCTTATAGCCTTCCCCCTGGGGGTGGGTGCATCACAAAGGGCTTTCCATGAAGCCATTGACCGCCCTGAATCAGTCCTTAGCACATCCTCAGACATCTCCAGCCTTGACCCTGCCCCTTGCCAGTCAGCACATCTGCACTGTCACTGGCACAAAGGACAGAGCCCCGGATTGGGGGGGGAGGGGCGGGGGCCTGGTTGAGTCTGATAGAACAAACCGTCCCCCCCCCAACCCCCCCCCCCCCCCCCCCCCCCGTCTCCCTGGGCTGCTGGTGTGACAAGGGCTGTGAGTATGCTGAAAAGTGCTTAGCCCTGAGCTTTAGGTCACTTTCATATACATACTTTCATAAGCCTCTGTAGTGTATGGTGTCTGAAATCAGTTTTAGAACTGCAGGGTATCTTATAGACTATCTTACTTCACAAGGAAGCAAACAGAAGCATATCCTAAATGAAATTAGGGTTTTGTTTTTTTTAAAGGGCAAAGACTGTGATTTCTGAGTTTCAAAGGAACCATGGAAATGCAACAGGGTGTCCTCAATACCACACTCACTCTGAAACCGCTTCCTTACATTGGGGATGAAGAGGAGGAGGAAAAGACTTCTGGTCTGGGGGGATGCCAGACCTTGTGGAGGAAGACACGTGTATTGGGTTTCCCGCACAGGTCCCAGAAGAGTCCCTGTGGCATGGAGGCAGCAGGAGAGGCAGAAGCCAGAGAGAAGCTCACCCAGGGAAATGGCGCAGGCTCCCCTTCCCCTGGACTTAGCTCTGTTCCCGTGGTGGGAACCCTGGGGGCTCATTTGTCAGTGGGTTCCTAATCCCCCCAGGGAGAGCAGAGGAAATGGTGACCACAGAACACCCACGGAGGGAGAAATTGGAGACCTCTGTTTATCCAAAAGAGTTTTGTCTGTGATGAAATACTCACAGGCCAAAAACATTTGTATTTGTGGTTCAGGGAGCCTGGGGCCCAGGGAGCGCTCCTGTATCAGGTGGGTTCCAAACTGTTGCCCTTCCGCCCCCGCCCCTGCCCTTTCAGCCATCATTCCCAAGTCCAGGGCAGCATCTTCTGGGCCAGGAAGTATATTCTCCATGGCCGGAGGTTTGGAGACCAACAGCATAACTGCTCGGCCCAGCCCGCCGGCCTGGGGAGAAACCAAGACCCCATTTCCTCTATACCACCCCTTGGCCCACTTGACCAGCTTCCCCAGTGGTGAGTCTCTGTGCCACTAGGGTATGTGTAGATCTTTTGCAGACCCATCCTGGGCCTGCTATTGATTTCTCTGCCCTGACTCCTGCCTGCCAAGGGTTCCTGCCTGTCCCCAGCTCATCTCCCTTCAGATCCAGGACTACCAGCCTCCTTAACCCTGGGGCTGCTGCTACTGTGTAGACCAGGGGAGTAGGGTTCTGCCTCACCTTCCACTCAGACCCCCTTCCCCAAGCACCATGGAAGTCCACCTGTAATGTTTAAACCCAGGCCGACAGTATAGCAATTTGTAACGAACGACAGGTGCCCACCCTAGAAGCCTGTCCTTTCACAGACACCTCACCCAGCTCTTACACTTCCAAGAGGTGGAGGATGTGTGTCTGCCTTCCTCCTCCTCACCCCCATCTGCAGAGAGGACCAGCCTCTGGAGACACTAGCCTCCCTGAGCCCGGGGCCTACCCTTCCCACCCTTCCTTCACTTTTTGCATCCATTCTGGCAATGAGAAGTTACACTCCCCTCCAAGGGACACCCAGATCCTGACACCTTGTCCTCTTTCCCTCCATGGGACAGTGTTGCTAACACACAGCCTATTGCTGTACAAAGGACCTTCTAGCACAAGAATGCTCCCACCAGGCTCATGGACTGTCACTTTCCAGTCCTCTGCTTGTCGGGATGACTTAGCTTTCAGGTAGCCAGGGAAGTCCTGCAGTCCAGGTCATTTGGTCGAGGAGAAGAGTAGATGTGCTATAGGGGTCCAGGCCTCCTGGGGGGAACCTCAGCCAGCACAGGCCTTGGTTCACTTTCCTTCCCAGGGCCCTTAAGCTGTCCGCAGTTCAGGACAACTGCCTGAACAAGGGGACACATCTTTAGGAAATGAAACAGAAACTCAGTTCACTTACAGCACAGATCTTAAGTTATCACTAAAGCCAGCAGTGGTGATATGCTGTTATTTTAATCACATAGATACAAATACTCCCGATGTTGGTAACTTTTTTGTTGAACTTTTTCTTTTATGGCTTTGTTCTAGAGCTGAGCCTGGAGCTCTTCCTCATCACATCTGTACTAAAGGGCAGATTTCCTCTCCTGATTTACTGCTATGAGAGACATTCTCATCATGAGAGTCTTCTTATAAACGTGACTTGGAGGCAAGGTCAAGATTGAATCCAAGGCGCTGACCCCAGACCCTGCTGTGACCCACAGACTCCTTCCACAGCTAGGCAGATGTTTTCCTAAATAAAACTATTTTCCCAAGGATCCTTCCATTAACAACCAACTTCAGGACCCTGTAGAAGTTAAGAGGGGGCCTGGTGATGTGGAAAGAGAAGCCTGTGGTCTAATCAAGCTTTGGCCTGGGGGGCCACAGGCCTATGGGCAAGGTTTACTACTCTTCTGAGCCCTCTTTCTTATCTATTCCTTATCTCTAAGTGTGGGACAATAATACCTCCATGAGGATCATGACAATTAGAGAAAAGGGACAGAAGACCCTGTTAGCACGTGGTAGCTCTCTTGCCAATCTCAGACTTTAATATTAGGACTTGTTAAGAATATTTTAATTCAACTGATCAATACTTTTATTGAAAAAACACAGAAACACAGAAAGGTGATAGTCATGGTCGAGAGATTCTGGCAGCCCTGGGGGCACAGCTCCCAGAATTCCACCTCCACCTCCAGCTCCCAGGCTCCTCTATCAGTGTCAGGGAGAAGCCCCACATCCCCTCCCACTGCAGAGCCCTCGGGCTCCGCTGGGCTGGTTCTAGTCTTTGAGAGACCTACTGCTCTCCCTCATCTAGCTTTTCCCCTTTTGATTTCCAAGAACTAGTCATCAAAAACCTCTTTCTCTAGATGCCAAGGAAGCCTCTGACCTTCTTCTTTCCGGCTTTCTCCCACAAGAGGGGAATAAGGAACCCCTCTCGTGCTTTTACGATCTCTCAGCTGGCAAGACAAAGAGGCCATGTTCATGTTTTAGCCTGGTCTTCCCACCACGCAGGCAGGTCTCATCTGCCCCATGAGATCATAAGCCTCTCAAGTGTTGGGACGAGCTCTTCTTTTCTTTCCTTCATATTGACTGACTGCGGCTCCTAACAGGTCTCACAACATCATTGACTGAAAGCTCCCATGTCTGCATCCCCCTCGTGCCCAGGAACCTTCGGGGGTATCCCCAAAAGAACCACTCCCCATTGCTTGGTGAGTCCTTCCCATCCCTTGGAGAAAGGTAGACATTTGGCAGCAGGCGGGGTAGCTTCAGCAATGGTGATGTCAAGGGTCCAGTGGGAACCACTTGGCTTCCCCAAACCTAGTACACGAAGCAGGTCCTCTGTGTTGAGGACCAAGCCTGGCGTATACCATCAGGAGAATTATCTAGGCCAATGGAGTCTCTCAGTTGAGGAGAATGACCCAGTATTTCTCATGGTAACATCTGGCTCCTTGCTGTCACAGTGCAGGCAGGTGTGTGATCCTCGTGGAGGAGGGTCCCAGGCACCAGGCAAGAGGAGAGAGCAACCATAAAGAAAGTCAGCTGGATTATCAAACACAGTTCTGCTCAAAGGGGAGGAGGCAGAACACACATGCGCACGTGCACACACACACATGCAAATCAGCACGAGAAGGAGGAAGGGGTTTAAAAATAAAAAGCTTGACATTGAAACTAGAGAAATAACCCTTAATCTATGTTTTCTATTTTTATTTTTAGTAAATGTTTCTTTTAAGACTCAGGACCTAACACTGAGAAGGCAAACAGATCCTTCTCTACAGAGCATGTAGGGTGGCTGCTGCCAACTGATTGGGCTTGGTCTGAGATGAAATCTGAGATCTAATCACCTCTCAGCAAGAGTCCTGGAATTGATTATTAATGTCTGCCAAGGGCACATGGAGGAGGGCTGGTTTAGGTGTTGCGAATTTGCCATCTCCTGACCGCCTTTCCAGATCCTCCTATCATTTGCCTCCAACCCCAGGGAAAGCACAGCTGATCCTGCTGAAGCTACAGTAAAGTAAAGGCCATTCATCCGATTGTTCGTTGTTCATTCAAGAAGTTATTGCGTATACAAAGGCACCAGGCAGAAATGTTGAAGAATACTAGAAAGACTCACTCTCTTGCTGCTTCAGGTACTTTACCGTCTAATTCCCGAGACAGACTCTGAGATATAATTGATGACAATGCAGGTCATCACTAATTGTTAATACCAGACAGAATAAAACAACAGGGTGCGAGATTCTCCATGTTGGAGATTACTTGTTCTGTGCCTGATGAGCACTCTGTAACTGTTGTTTGCTTTTGCATTTTGTTTTGTAAGCAGCTAGACTTCCCTCAAAAAGCCCAAAAGTATCATTTTTTTTTTAAAGGAAGAATGTAGACAAAAGTCCCTGGTGGGTCACCAAATTAAAGTAAATCTACAGGCCTTTGACAAAGGTTTCCAGTAGACCCAGAGAATATGTGGACTGTTTTTTCTGAAACCACAGGATTGTTCTGAGACATCAGTATTCTGTAAACTGTAACTTTGGGGATAGAATCTCAGCACCCTTTGCTATTTATTTCCTTTCTTAAAACAAGCGGTATTTGTCTAATTGCAGTAACCTAAAACAGAACACTCTGCAG
The DNA here is from genome assembly GCF_022355385.1 of Mustela nigripes. NCBI lineage: Eukaryota > Metazoa > Chordata > Mammalia > Carnivora > Mustelidae > Mustela > Mustela nigripes. Next base: position 68,242,273 of record NC_081558.1, read on the forward strand.
TTGTGGAGTTGATGAGATGGGCTAAAGTTTCCACTAAGAAGTTTGTGTTTAAAAACCAAGTCTCTTTATGAAATGAAACTGTGGTCTTTCCTCACTTTTCTTCCCTTCCCTTGGTGGAAAAGAAGACAAGCAGAGTGAATCAACCCAGAGCTCAGCCACTGCCTGGAAGAGCATGTTCGGAATATTTCTTGTATTTTTCCCTTTTGAAGAGCAATTTGTAATGGGGAGGTAAAAGGGCTGGTCATTTTATTTTGTGTATTGACCTAATGCCATGGCCCTGGGGTTCCTTGGAGAAAGTTGTATGCACTCTGGGCGTACAGTGGCAGGTGTTCTTGGGACTCCTGGGTGGCACGGCAGGGGGGACCAAGACTTGAGGCCAAGGTTGCCATCCAGGACCCCTGCAGGATGCCTCCTGGAGCTGTGGTTTTAAAATGGAGGAGGGAGTTGGCCATCTGGATGTCTTCTTTGGAAAAATGTCTATTCAGGAAAAAAAAAAAAAAATGTCTATTCAGGTCCTCTGCCCGTTTTTTAATTGGATTATTTTCTGTGTGTCAAGTTGTGTATACTCTTTATATATTTTGGATACTACCCTTTATTGGCTATTTCATTTGGAGATATCTTCTCCCGTTCAGTTAGTTGCCTTTTTGTTTCGTGATGATGCCCTTTGCTGTGCAGAAGCACTTTATTTTGGTGTACTACCAATAGTTCAATTTTGTTTTTGTTTCCTTTGCCTTAGGACATGTATCTAGAAAAGTGTTTCTATTGCCTGAAACTAATATAACACTGTATGTTTATTATATTTGAATTTTTAAAAACCTGAAAAATAAATTTTGAAAAAAAAATTTAAATAAAATGGAGGAGTGAGGACCATCTGTGAGAAGTAGCAAGGGTGAAAGTTTTGTGGCTGAAGTGACAGAACAGACGGCGAACATGGCTGCTTCTGCAGCCCCTTCCTGCTGGGAATCTAGTGCTAGTAATAGCATCGCACATTAATCTAAAAATAAGGCCTGGAAAGCACTTGATACTTCCTGCAGACAGACCCTATTTCCTTCATCTTCCTGGTCTGTCCGGAAGCAGAGCAGCCCAGCAGCTCTTCCTTCCGAAGCTGACCAGGGGACCCGCCCTCCTGGACCCCTAAGCTGTCCTTCCACCTGTGGTGGCAAGATGCCAGCCTTGGGAGTTGGAAGGTGGACAGGGTCCTTGGCTTTCTTTGGTTTTTACAGCTGTTTCTTGTGCCTCCGTTTCCTTTTCGACCCCCAACGGGTTCTTGTTTCCAGCTCACTTTTGACCTGTATTTTTCTACCCACAGCGCTGGGTGATGCTGTGTTCATCAGGACTGGTCATCCTTCTCCCTTACCCCTCCCCAAACGTCCCCTCGGTGCTGAAGTGTGTGGGGCACTGGGAAGAGGCCACTGCCTGCCTCTGGGGGCCCAGAAACAGGAAGACACTGTTCTGCTGCAAGCTGCTTCTCTTTCTTCTGTGTAGCTCCTGCTCTGTTTCCACCACCGCCCCTCCCCCACAGCCTGGGGTACCCTGGATACCAGCCACCCACCCTTGACTCTTGCTGGCAGATACATCTTTGTGCCTTGTTCATTTGAGCCCGTCTCATGAATTCTGCTTTCAGAATGTTTCTCTGCTCTGGTCATTCCCTTCTACCCCACTGCTCTACCCTAGTGCCCTGACCACCCCCCAGTCAACCCCTGCCCCCCACCGGAGCCAGTCACCTCCCCACAGGAAGCACCTGATGACCGGCTTCTCCAAAGGGGGTCCTTGGGGAAGTGTGCCAGCCCCTCTGCACTGTGGCTACAGGCTCCCTTCCCAGCCCCATATGTCAGCCCAGGCCTGCCCTCGGGCCTTCATCCACAGCCCCACATGTCTGGATGCCCTCCACCGGAGCCCACCCCCTTCCTGTGGCCCCTGCCCCATCGCTGGCTCTTCTTCTATGTTTCATAGCATTTTCTGGGGCCCATTCGCTTGCCTACTTCTGCACATCTTACACTTATTCTGCCTGCTGCTTCCCAGAGCTGCCAGCTTCCCTGGGGCAGCGCCCTTCTTTTCTTCCCTGGGTGTGTTTGTGGAGTGGAGCTGAATCCATTCACAGGGGTTGGATCCCCATCTCTCTATGGGTAGGTGGGTTACTTTATAGCATATTTTAAATGGGGCTTGAAGATTTGGGAAGGGACCTTACATTAGCAATTGTTGAGGGAAAGGTAGAGGAAAGAGTGCTGTTCACTAATGAAACTTTATGAAATTTCGCGAATATTCTCTCCCTTTGGCTTTGCCATTTCTGAAGAGAGTGCTGGTTGCCAGCCCTACCACCTCCCACCCGTGACCCCGCGTCAGGCGCATCCCTGATGCCTGGCTCCAGGGTGGCCAGCCCTGGGAGCCGAGAAGTCAGAGGCAGGCCATTCATCCCCAAAGAAGTACTTGAAGGCAGGCAGGTATGTTGTTTTGTTTGTTTTTAAGTGAGACAAATGTGCTTTTCAAAAGACAGTGTGTGTGTGCTCACACCCCTGAGTCTGCTTGAACATCTAACACCTACCAGCTCCCTGACAGGAACATTTGTGGCAGATAAAAGGCATTAAGAAGTCCTGAGAGGGAAACTGGATGAGTCACGGAGAGAGTGAGCTTGCCAGCCTTTGAGAGCAGCGGGTTGCAGAGCTCCCTTCCCGGTTCCTCATTTGCTCACACCTCGTGCAAAGCAGGGGCTCGTGGGTGGGTGTTATCATCCCCTCCCCCAGGCCCACCACCTCCTGTGTGCCTCCCAGCAGAGTCAGGACACCCCCAGCTCACAGCATGCCCCGCTGGGCTTCTCTCACTCCTGGACGCTGGGCTCCTCTTGCTCCTGGACAGTCTGTCTGCCGGTGACGCTGCAGCAGCCTGCCAGGGGCTGCTTTGGCCCCAGACCCTGAGACCAGAGCCGAGTGCCTGTTTTTCACTGTGTGCATCAGAATAGCACAGGGAAGCAGCAGGAGGGGGTGGCCCTGCCTGGCAAGGCTGGAGATTTTCAAAAGTGTCTGCAGAATGGTCGAGAAGATTCGCAGCTAAGGATGATGGGAAGGTGGGCTCCCGGGGCCAGCCCCTTAGGGTCCCTGGCACTGGGCAGCACCTCTTCCTGCCACTCCCCCTTTTGCAGTGTTGGATCTCTCCCTGCACCTGGAGGAGTGATGAGGAGATTCATGCACAGTCCTTTGTGGAACTGGGGGCTCCAGGGTGGGGGGGCGTCACTGTGGCAACAGCCAAGGTGTTTTGCAGGCCTGCTCTTTCAGTAATGCTTCAGAGCTGATTTAGGAAATGTAGGGTTTGGCAGTGAGATTGTAATGAGAAAGGGGGCTATCACTGTGGGAGGGAAGAATGCCTAGACATTGGGTGGGAGGGACATTTGGAGGGTAATGGAAACGAGTGACTTGACGGGGCCCCGGGGAGTAGAACAGCTGGAGAGTTGGAACCCTCCCTGGAGGTGCCCAGGAGAGCAGCTGGCCAGACCTGCTGTCTGTGCATCCATGTCTCTTTAGAACCCATCACCAATTCTTTAGGGTCCTTTCCTGAAAGGGGTCTCTGAGCCACAGTCTTGCCTTTCCCCAGAGGCTGATGAGAGCCCATGGTCACAGGCACACGAACACACCTGTGGCCCTCCAGTCGTCTGGGAAGATGGCACTGGCATGAGTAGGGCAGAAGCGTCACAGGCCGGCTCAGCATGACCCACTTCTGTTACTGAAGCCATAGCTGTCGAGTGAAGGTGAGAGGACCCACCAGTGTCTTACTATGGAATGTTTTTGAGTTGCCAGACGCCGCCATGCTCTGTGTGCTCTTTTGTATTCTGAGGTCTAGCTCATCTGGAGAACCAACTGATGCCTTTGGCTAGGTTTTAGGAAATTCAGTTGCGGGGAGACAGCAGTGACCTCCTGTGGTTATGGGAACTCCTAGGCTCTAAGCCAGCCTGGCAGGAATCAGTCTGTGATTTGGGGAATCAGTCAAATATGGTTAAGCGGGTCCCTTTACCCCTCTGAGTCACAATGTGACTCTTGTCAAGAACTGTGCAAAGCAAAACGTGTTTTCATTTTCATTTATGCAGAAGCAGGAGCCGGCAATTTTTCAGGCACAGTTTTAATCAGACCTGGAAGAAAACTGTTAAGACTCGAACAACTAGTTGGAGGCTTGCCTCCATCTTTTTGTTTCTGCATCGGGCTGTTCCCCTGTAATTACCGGACTCAGTAACAGAACATGGCGCGTTTAGTCAGGGCCTACGGAGTCCATTGTGTGTTAGGCCATAATGGCCCCACTGGAAATTCAGAAATGGAGCTTGTTTTATTAGAAAACTTGAAAGAAGGTATCAAAATGGGAAGAAAAGAAAGAAAAGCAAAGAAACTAGCCACAAATCGGCCTCATCAAACAGCCAATCAGCATACCCAGCAGCATGAAAACAGCACATTCCCATAGCCAGCTGGCAACGGAAGGGGAGAGCAAACGCGCCTCTACCTTGCTCATTTGACAGGAGCCTCGGGAGCCACATTCATCACTTTGGTCTTAAACAAGGGAAGTCATTTGTGGAAGGGGGTTTCTGTTTTGACCACTTTCTTCCATGTGGCGTTTTGTGCCACCGAGCTGCAGTTTACCCTGAAAGTTAATTGTCACCTTCCTTTCCATTGACTATGGGACTGTTTCATATCAGAGAAAAGCGACATTTAGGTTTAGGTTTTCTAATTTAGAGACACAAGGAGGTTGAGAGAGAGTGTGTGCGAACGAGGTTCACACTTTGCAGGAAGCGCTCAGGTGAAATGCTGCACTCCCAACATGTGCCTCAGGTGCACTGAATGGGAGGGCAGGGAGAAAGGCGAGGTCCCCACACGAATGCTTCGACGGCTCATGCGTCATCCTGGAAACACGTGTGGGTTAACTGCACAGCCGCCGAAGAGCTGTGCTCGCTTAAATTTTCACCTCCCTGGCAGGAACAAAAGGCACCCATGACCCTTTGCTACAGTTTCATATGATGCTGGTTTAGGAAAGGGGGACAGCTTCCCCAAGAAGCACTAGTGGAAAAGTCAGCCCTTCAGTTGAAGGTTACTGTGAAATGACTTATTAGAAAGAAAAGAGAAGAGACCAAAAACTGGGGGCCTGGAGGCTGGGAAGCTGAGACTCACCTGAACTCATCATTTCCATACTGGACCTTATTGGAGGGTGACCAGTTCTGTGATGTGAAGGGGCTGGTTCCTACTGGATCCCACTCACCCGAGGCCAGAGTGTGCTAACTCGTGAGCCAGAGCAGACTTCTGAAACATATTTTGGTGATTCTTTGGGTAGCCTTCTCTCCCAGTAGGAAGAATCTGAGCTGACAAGGAAAGACACACTTAAAATGTAGTTATTTTGGACTGAAAATGACAGAGAGGCTAGGACAAAATGTATCTGTCACCTTGTCCTCCTCTAGGGCATATGTGATGTCTCAGTCTCCTCAAAGAAGGATAGAAGGAAAGGCGAGGGCAGGACTTTTCCCAGCTGTCCGCTGGGGGGCAGGCGGCACCCTTCCACCCTACCCATGATGGGGACCAGTGTAGCAACCTGAGAAGCACACCAGACTTGGAAATCATTGGTCTTCTCCACATCAGGATCCAAGTTTTGTGCACTTGAAATAAAAATTAGAATAGTTAGAAATTAATCTTATTTTGGAGAATTTTAATTCTGTTTTTAAAAATTGCTTTCTTAACCCTCTTCTCTGGAAAGCACTGCAAATGGCTCTGTACTTTCAGACTCTCTCGTAGTTTCTAATTTATCTTCTAACCATTAAAATAGGAACAAAGTTAGACTCATCTGACTTTTGAAAGTTAAATTCACTGGTTTCACCTTTTTTCTTCTGTATCATCATCATCCTTGTTGGCAGCATCCATTGCTCGTTGATTGGGGCATAGGGAGCAAAATTGATGAAAATTAGTATTTCTTTCCATATCCAGTACCTACCCTCTCTATTTGCCAGTTCCTTCAACTTAAGCAGTCTGGGTAGCTCTTGTGTGTTGTTTCAGTGCTTTCAGACTACTGGTTCCTGCCCAGTAACTCCCAAACTGGCTCTCAGGTTGCTTGTTTACCCAAGTGCATCCCCGAAAATTGATGGTGTGTTAAGAACTGCCCAGGGCCTCTGGTATATCCCGGCCAGGTCATCACAGTTCACATCTCTGCTGGCCGTTGCCCAGGCAGGCAGCCTTGCACTGCTCACGGAGTCCTGTCTGTTTGCATGAGATGAACACAGAGGTCTGACACAGGGCAAGTATGTAGAGGAAGCAGCAAGAGAATTCGAAGGAACAGAGGAGGGACCCCAGGGAAGGGTGAGCAGTGGGGACAGGGTCCCTGACACAGAGGACACGAATGGAATTGTAGAAACCAGGAAGCAACCAACCAGAAAAATGGTTGATAGGATACTGACCAGCAGGAATGCTTTAAAAAGCCCATTTCCCAAACGTGGACATAGAGGAGGGAGTAGGGCTACCAGACATGGTCTGCCTGCAGAGGCCTGGAAAGGCCTACAGACACACGTGAGGTAGTCACGGTCGTCTGAGAGAGGGGGCCGGTCCTGGGAGGCACAGGAGCTCAGAGGGAAGAGGAGAGCAGAGCGGGTCTGGGGTGACAGCTCAGAGAGGGTTTAGCCAGATCTCCCTTCCCAGCTGACCTACACAGCCAAGGAGCGCAAGCTCACCCTAGCCTCCGCCTAGGCCCAAGTTCTGAGGGCTCACGCTGCAGCTCGCTCTTCCCTTTGGCAGGGGTCTCAGCCTGCAGCATGACCCTCTGGCCAGATAAACCTCGGCCGGCTGTGCTTGTCGAAAACTAGAAGAAGGTGCATTGGGGAGGCTACGGAATCTCAGAACGTAGAAAATTCAGAGCCCATTGTTTCTGAATGACAGAGTCTGGTTTAAAGAAACAGAATCAGCTGATTTTGGTGTATACTGGGCATATCATACCTTCCCTCCCCAGGAGGGAATCCAGAGGAGTCATGGAACTGGTTTTGTTCTAGCAGTTCTTGGGCTGCAACTATTTGGCCCCCCACCCCTGCCTTGGGCTGGGGCTGCTCACCAGGTGGGAGCCTCCGCCTAGGCTCCAGTGGGCACCAGCCGCGGCCCCTGAGGTGAACTGTCGGTTTCTGACAGCCAATGTGAGCTGTCATCGTCCGTTCTGCCACACCTCCACAGGGACCAGAGGGGGCAGGTGCCCCTGTGCTAGGCACAGTCTCATGCTTCCCATTAGTCAGCCCACCCCAGCTTCACAGTGCTGTCAGAAATCTTAAGACATATTTTCATGGCTACCACCGAAGAGGAAGAGTGAAGGGTGGGGTGGAAGAATGCATAGAAGGAAAGATGGTTGGATGAATGGATGGATGAATGGGAGGAAAATGCATCCATAGTCCCAACTTCTGGCTGACCCTTTGCTCCTCTTCCCAAAGCAGTATAGAGAAACGGGAAGATGTTGTTGTTGTTTTAATTCAACAAAAACTTGAGTAGCTACTACATCCTTGGTCCATACTCTCACCCTCGCAGAGCTTGCTGCTAAAAGGGGACATGAGAATAGTCTATTAATTACTTAAATGAATTACATGAATTACTTGAATTACAGCAAGAGTGGTAAGGGCCCCACACAGGGGCAGGTAAAGGAGCCTGGAACTTGTGAGGAAGGTTCCGAGACTGCCCTTAAAGGATGCAGAAGAACTGATGTTACAGATACCCTTTCATTGAAATGCTGCCCTCTTGTGGGAAACTGCAAAATGGTTCCTCTGGTTTGGTTTGTTTCCTTGGAGGTGGAGGGCAGAATCTGTGGAAAATAAAGTACACAGAATATAGGTTGGGATCTTACTGTGAACAGCCCTAAATATCAGCCTAAGAAAAACGGACCTTTTTTCAAAATGTTGAATGTGGAGTAATTGTATCCATATTTTGGAATATTATGCCATGGTTAGCGTATGTACCAACATCGATCAAATTCCAAGACCTGTCATTTAATGGAAAATGTGAGGTGTGGAAAATATGCCCAGTGTAATGTCACCAATAGGAGAATACTACACAAAACTATTCTGGTAGGTTTGTGTTCTCTGCAGGTCAGAGAGAGCCCACCCCAGACTTTGAGGCAAAAAAGAAAGAAGGAAAGAAAGAAAGAAAAATAAATTAGGGTTTGGGGGTGTGCAAAGTATTGAAGGCAGACAGTCAGCATTTTTAGTAATCTTTCAGTTTTGTTTTAACAAGGAAAATGTTATCTTGCCTTTAAAATATGATTTTAAAATTCAAAAGATAACAGAGTCATTGGCTTATTTCCTACCTCTTAAATATTCAATTAGAGCTTGCATATTCTGAGAATTGGGAAGCAATTCTCTGAAACCAAACAAAATCTGGGGGTTAAAAAAAAAAGCTCCCATGCCTTCCAGGCCTGAGAGCAGGGACTCTTCAGGCCACCTTCATCACAGGCTTCATGGGTCCTCGATCATTTCCGGTGGGAAAGGATGCACTTGACCCACACTGACCTAGCAAAAGCATTCCCTTTCCTGCCCATGACTGGATCCCACCCGCAGTGGTGGCTGGCTCCGGGCAGCAGTGGTGAGTATGTTTTTCTCTTTCCTGGCACTGGGATCATTTTCTTGGAGAGTCTCTGTGGACGTTGGCAAATAGTTTTGGCCTTCTTCCAAGAGATTGGGTTTATACCAGTCTAAATGAGGCAGGCATTTAATCAGTCACCCAGGGAACATGCTCGAGGCCCTCTGGTGTCTTCTTTATAATTAATTTTTAACATTTGTTTTCAGTATAAAATTTGGGCCTTTATCCTCTTTGAAATAAAAATGTAGCATGTATATTAGACTGTATTGGCACTAAACTTCACACACCATTCTTTTATTCCCTTCCAACTATTAACTCCTATTAAGCAAGACAGAGAGATAATAATATCCCCCTGTACTCCCCCGACTCTCTGGCTTGCACAGTGTCTCATCCTCCTTAATTGCCTTCGGTGGCCAAGCTCTTTCCTATCATTAGTGAGCATCAGAGGCCACTTATCAGAGACCCAGCCACCTCCCAAGCTGCCCCCTCTGCCATGTGCCCCTTCTGTGCCCCTCCCTGCCCCAACCACACTGGGAGGCCCTGCAGGCTGAAGCTATTGTTAACAAGACACACGGGGTATGTCTGGATTTTTAACCCTGGGATTTAAACTTGGACTGCTGTGGATTATTTCCTGTTTGTTTGCTCAACCTGCTCTTGTCTCTCAGGAGCCCTCGACTGAGCCAAGGAGACCAGAAATATCCCAGTGATTCTTGAACCTTGGTTTGGACAAACATCCAGGATGTTGACTGAAAGTACAGATTCCAAGACCTCTCCCCAGATGTACTGAATTTTTTAAAAAGGGCTGAGCAATCATTTGGGAGTTACTCATTTTTTTTTTTTTTAAAGATTTTATTTATTTATTTGTAAGAGAGAGAGTGTGAGAGCGAGCACAGGCAGACAGAGTGGAAGGCAGAGTCAGAGGGAGAAGCAGGCTCCCTGCGAAGCAAGGAGCCCGATGTGGGACTCGATCCCAGGACGCTGGGATCATGACCTGAGCCGAAGGCAGCTGCTTAACCAACTGAGCCACCCAGGCGTCCCGGGAGTTACTCATTTAAGTGATGGGCTTTCACTTTCTTTCAGAGAAATTTCAATACAAACATATTTTTAATGGTCAGTGTGCTGGGCCATTAGGCCCACCATATACCCATGTGTGGATTAGAAACAAGGACCCTTCATTTGGGGGCAGCTGCAAGCCACAGAGGAGACAACGATTGGACTTCAGCTCCATTTGCTTCCTTGGCTGGGAGTCTTTGTGCAGTTAACAACATATATATTCACACAGGACAACCCTCCTTCCTCTGTGCTCTGATAAAGAAAAATAGCTACCTGTGAGTACCTATATATGTAAGCATAAGACCAGGAGTTTTTTCTCACATAGTTATTACCTAGAACCCTGACAGTAACTCTTCAGGTTTTATGTTGAGGAAGCTAAGGCTCAGAAAAGTTGATCTCCCTAAGATAACAACAGTCAGCAAGAAGCTGAACCAGATTAAGACCCAAGTCAGGCACTGATATGGCGAGCAGTTGCACTGATTGGAAATTATTTACAGTCAGTGCCTAGCTTCTCCAGCAAGGCCATGGATAATTCCTTGTCCTCCTTCCCTCTGAGAATCCTATTAACTCAGGAGCCTGGGAAAAGTCCCCCAGGCCAGGAGTTAGCTGCCTCTCTTCGCTATGGGAGTGAGCAGAAGCCTCAGGCCTCCAAATGATGAATGAGGGAGTGTGTATGAAGCACCAGGAGACCTGAGCAAAAGGCATGTGATGTGGGAAAGCATTCAGGATCGCATGTTTATTATTAGCAGAAGTGTCACTTTCTGCAGCCAACCACCATGATTAAAAGTCTGGTTTCTCTTTTCATTATGTCTAGGAATGAGAGCAAAGGTCTGAAATTCAGAAGGGATCATGAAATTGGAGTCGGTGATGACTGGTTACGATAGCTGTCCTGTCCTCTCACTTAGCGGCTCAGCAGTTTGTCTTCTAGAGTGACCAGTGGCCTTGAGCAGAGCACTGGCTTGGCTTGGCACTGTGAGTGCACTCGGGCTCATGGCCCATCTCCTTGGCTCCTGTGCCATTCAGCCATGGCTGTGTCAGGAACCACCCTAGAACTCAGGGACTTCAGCAACGTGTTACAGCCCCTTCGAAAGCCAAATTGAGTTACACAGCAATCCAAAGTCCAGGGGCAGAGAAGCACATTCTTCTCCCCTCCCTCCTCTCCCCTCTTTAGGCGGAGGAATTACAAATCCACGTGGCAAACAAAGGGAAAGGAGGTCAGAATCTGGGCCAGTAGTGCCCCCATCACAGCCCCTCATTCCTAGAGGCTCATTTAGTGGAACCTTCTTTCTGTGTGCTCCTTTCCTTACAGGCAGTGGGAAAGCCTTGACCCCGATCCCCTAAATATGCCATCCTCATAGCCATGCTCTCACACAGCAAAGAAGCCACCTAGCCAGCCACTCACATCTTCAGAGGAAAACTGTCCCACCTCAGATGTTTTTCACTTAATTCTCAAAAGCTCTTCAAAGGGTTGTTTCTTCTAGAATGCCTCCCTCCACACTGAGATCACAGCCTCAGTTTTGCTTACTTTCTCTCTGATAGATTCCAAAACATCCAGATCTCCCTCCTCACAATGATGGGAGCTCATCAGTGGCCCTTCCTCATCTTCAGTGGCTTTGGTTCTCTTCAAAGAGAGATGGCAGGTGGGGTCCCCAGCCATGCTCACTACCCCTTTGTGAACTCTGGCAAATGGCCCTGGTTTCACCTGCCTGCAATGTACTCTTATTCCCCTTGTCACCAGGCAGCACATCAAGCAACCTGTCTCAAGTGGCACCATCCTAGGCTGGAAGGGACATCTCATCTGTTGGTCTCTAAAACGGGCTAAGCATTAGAGTCAGCTGGGGGATTGACTCGCCCATTTCTGATTCCTGGCAGCCTGGATGACAAAGGGCAGAGCTGGTGGGAAATCTCTGTAGAGAACCACTGGCCAGGAATCACAGAGCTAGATTTTTGACTCCTTTCTGGCTCTGACCTTCCTTCCCTGAGTTACTCTCTCACTCTGGACCTCAGTGTCTTTACCTGAAAATGAGATGGTTGAATTAGGTTACCTGGATTCTTGCCATGCAAAGTGTGTGCCATGGGGACGTGTTCTAAACAGAATTTGAGACTCTACCCCAGACCTGCTGAATCAGAACCTGCCAGTAATTCACATATGCGTTGGATTTTGAGAGGGTACCTTCTAGGGTAAAGCCAAAGCAGGACCTTCACTTGCCCCAAAAAGCTAGAGACGCTAGTCACTCCCTCTGCTCTTCCTTTCCTAGAGAGGGGAGCTCTTTCTGGCTTGAACTTTCCCTCTTTGTGGTGAGCAATGCTAGCGGGAGGAATGGGATGATACAGGCAAAATGAAACTCTTCCTTCTCTTCTTGTGCAGGTTTTCTCAGGTTTTTTTCTGCTGTGCTGCTAAAATTTCTTAAGTGAACTCTAGCTCTCCCAGAGTGGTCTTGTTGGTGGATAGCAGTCTAACTGGTTTGTTGGGGGACAGAGAGGCTGGTGTCTCTCATCACCATTTTTTGTAGACTTATTAAAGTAGTTTCTACAAGCCCTGAATTCAGTCCCTTCGAAACCATTCTCATTCCGCTGTACCTTCCCTATTATTCTCGCCTCCAGTTTCTTTCGTGAAAGCCTGTCTCGAAGACGTTCTGGTCCCTGGTCCTGCTGTAGTCAATGTGGCAGCTCATTCATAGTGCTACATTCTCTCTTTTGCCAAGGACCAAGGGCCAGGAAAACCAAAGAAATGTAAGAGCCATCAAGAGTCAAGAAGAGAACTGCAGTTAAAATTCTAAGCAAGCCTCATGTAAGTCTGGGTCACTAGACTTGTCAGGATCACAAAATAAATTTCATGTTACCAGAACAGAGAGGAGCAGAAAGCAAGCTGGAGGAACAACGGCAAGGAGAGTAGAAGCATGCAGGAAACCTGCTTTCCATTACTGCTTGTCAAAAATGTAGGCTGGTATATGCCCAGGAAATTATAAATTGTCCTAGCTCCTTTCCTTTGCTGTTTTGAAGGGGAATTTACAGTGGACTTGGAGCTGTGGTGACTGGCAATTTATCTGTGGATTGTTTTTCTGAAATGGGGGCTTCTCTTCTTGGTTCTCCACAGTTCACTACAATTAACTGTCAGTTCGGGGAGAAACTCCCTTTTCCCACAAGCCAAGCTCCCATACCCCATTCCACCCCACCATAGCTCCTGCAAAGGATATGACCATTTAAACAGCAGTCCCCTAAAAGTAACAAACAGGAAATATAATTTCCTGTGACACCCCGGGTGCCTGCTGAATTTCCCCACCCGCTTCAGGGTAGCCTGTTGGCTATTATGTATTCTCCTACATTATTCTGTAAGGAAGCATGGGTAGTTTGTGCATAAAAACCAAAGGATCATCTTTTATTCATGCTTTAAGGCAAATTCCAGGAGCCAAGGACTCTGCAAAGCTTTGAGATGTTGGATTGGGGGCACTTCCCAATCTTCTTGAGACCAAAGGGACATAGTCATGGTAAAGAAGCCAAGGGTCAGCTCTGTCTATGAGCCTTTTTAATAGGCTGTTGGTTGAACAGGTACTGAGTGCTAAGTGCTAACGGGTGCTAAGTTCTCAGTAGCGAGGATTACGTGAGATAGTGAGTGTAGTCCCGTCAACAGTTGAGAATCAGGAAGTAATAAGTGGCTCAAGGCCTCAGGTCCAGCAGGAAGGGGCAAGGGTCCCAATCTAGGCTTCCTGGGTCTACAGGTCACAACTCCAGCCTGTCTCCACATTTCTGACCAGGAAATGCCTCTTCTTCATCATGCCATTGCCTTGCTCACTTTTTTCAGAACTATGCATGATTCTTGGTGCTCAAGACTCAACTCTCAATCTCCTCTTCTGGGAAGCCTTCCCTGACTCCCCGTCGCCACACCCCACTCCTGGTAGGGTCTGTGTAACCAGCAAACTCTTCATGGTCTGTGTTTCTCATCAGACTCTGAGAGCCTTGAGCTGAAGTCAGTTGCATTCTTCCAAGTTCCCAGCACAGGGACAGACATTAGTGTCCCTGCCACTACCACCATAAGGGATGTGTGGACTCAGTGTGTTAAAACAATCCAAATTGAAAGCGTGTGTGTCTGCATGCCCGCAGGCATGGATGTTTCTCTACATGTGTGCCATATTCTGTTGCCACTGTTGCACCTTGAAGTGTCTGTAACACGGCAGAGCAGACAGGGCTGGGGCAGTTTCGGTGACTCATGAAAGCAGGATGACAAGCCCTCATCAGGGGTTGCCCTCGGCAACAGGGGAAACCTCTGTCACAAATCAGAGCCCTCGCCACCTGATTAACATTTCGTAAGATGTCGTAGTTTGTGTCCCTCCATCAAAACCCTGACTTTAGCCATTATTCATGCAAAACTGCTCCGCACAAGGGTCAGCAGAGCTTGACATGTTCAGAAACGTGAGTAGACATTTGTTTTTCCTTGTGGATTCCCTGTGACAATGAGCCAACCCTGCTCTTTGGCTGAGAAAGGGAGACAGCTGACCTTGTAACTATGGGAAATGCAAAGATCACTCTCATTTGGGCTTCTGGGGACTTTGTGTGGCACAGTGGTTAAGATTGTGGGTGCACGGTCACCTGGGTGGCTCAGTCATTAAACATCTCCCTTCGGCTCAGGTCATGAGCCCCGGGGATCCTGGGATCAAATCCTGTGGTGGGGGGGGGGGTGGTCCCTGCTCAATGGGGAGTCTGCTTCTCCTTCTCCCCCTCCTCCCACTTGTGTGTGCACATACTCTCTCTCTCTCTCAAACAAATAAATGAAATCTTTAAAAAAAGAGTGTGGGTGCCAGGGCCTGCTATCTCTGTGAGATCCTGGCTTGCTACTTAATAGCCAGGTTATTTTGGGCAAATTGAGGCAGTGGGGTTCTGTTATTTCCTCACTCCATGACATGCAGATGGTAATAATACCTTCCTCAAAGGGCTGGTGAAAGATGGAAAAGTTAATGGACATAAGGCCCTTGGAATAGCTGCAGACAGTTGTCATTGTTGAGATGTGGCTAGTTGTCCCACTCCAGACTGGAGGCTCCCAGAGGGCAGGCCCCTCCCTATGGTTACAGACCCCAGCTCAAGTCAGAGAGAGGAAAGCAATCAGTCAATATTTTGAATTACAGGTTATTACTCCTGGGCAGGTCAGAATACATTATGAACAGAGGAACAAGTAGAAGTTAGCCTTGTGGAATTTAGTGATCTCCATTTTATAATCAGTGGCTCACTCTTTCTTTCTTTCCTTTTTTTTTTTTAATTAACACATAATGTATTATTTGCCCCAGGGGTATGGGTCTGTGAATCATCAATCTTGCACAATTCACAGCACTCCCCACAGCACATATCCTCCCCAGTGTCCATCACCCAGCCACCCTATCCCTCTCCCACCTTGCTCCCCACAGCAGCCCTCAGTTACCTGAGATTAAGAGTCTCTTTTGGTTTGTCTCCCTCACCAGTATCATCCTGTTTTATTTTTCCCTCCCCTCCCCGCTGAAACCCCACCCTGCCTCTCAAATTCCACATATCAGTGAGATCATATGATGATTGTCTTTTTCTGATAGATTTCGCTCAGCATAATACCTCTAGTTCCATCCTCAGTGGCTCTTTCTTTAAGATTTTATTATTTGAGGGGCACCTGGGTGGCTCAGTGGTTTAAAGCCTCTGCCTTCTGCTCAGGTCGTGATCCCAGGGTCTTGGGATCGAGCCCCACATCAGGCTCTCTGCTCAGCAGGGAGCCTGCTTCCTCCTCTCTCTGTCTGCCTCTCTGCCTCCTTGTGATCTCTGTCTCTCAAATAAATAAATAAAATATTAAAAAAAAAAAGATTTTATTATTTGAGAGAGAAAGAGGAGAGAGAGCAAGAAACACAAGCGGAGCTGGGGAAAGGGAGAGAGGGAGAAGCAGACTCCCCAGGGAGCAAGGAGCCCAAGGCAGGGCTTGATCCCAGGACCCTGAGATCATGGCCTGGGCCAAAGGCCAAAGCTGAGTCCACTGAGCCTCCCAGGCACCCCTCAGTGGCTCTTTCTTAACAGTTGAGAACCCTGCAACCATAGCAGGTCCAGTGTGGCTGGAAAGCAGTCATCCTCTGGTCACCAGGCACTGAATCTGGGTGGAGGGTAACATGGCCTATGACCTCATTAACCACATGAAGTCTGCTTAGATGACACAGTGACAGCAGATGGTGTGGAGGACATCTGCTCCTGTAAACATCCCAAACTCTGGCTCTCACCTCTCTGATGTTCCCAGAGCCATGTGGCTGAGTCATGGAATCTTCTGCAATATGCAGGAAAGGGTCAACTTGGCATAACACGCCTCACAACAGAAAAGAGATGGGAAGGCAGATGGGAGGACCAAGAAACACTTGGTCCTCTGCTCCCATGGTGGGGAGGCAGGAGCCCACATGGCCTGGCCAACTGGGTGTTTGGTCTGGATGCACACCTCCTCTAGGTTTGCCTCTACCCTGGCTGCCCAAACATAGTGAGAGATGATGCACCTTTGCATTTGCATTGAGGGACTGACAGAGCCCCCCCAAAAGCAGGCGTGGGTGTGTCCACAGGAGTGAGATTTGCACAGGACCTGACTGTCCCTGAAGACTCTGTCCGAGGCCCTGGCCTTGGAATAGTAATTGTGTCCCTATGTATGGGGAGACACTACTTGGTACAATGAGTGGGGGAGGCCAGCTGCAATCCCGAAGGGTGTCTTGGCCTGTCTTAGCAGGAGCCTACAGCTGCCATCACAAGCCTGGGGTAGTCAGAAAAGATCTTCCTCGTTCATTTTCCAAGAGTCTTCCCAGGCCAATTTAGGGCAGGATCCCCTTGCTGGGGTAGCTGCCCTCCATCCCAGGGGACTGCAGGTGGGGTTCATTGCCACCAGAAGTGAATAACGGGATTCTCAATCAGCAAAGTACACATTATGTGTCTGTCTCCCCCTCCATCCTTGCATCTGTGCATGAGTGGGCTTGGTGCAGACCTTAGTTTGGATTCACCTGAAAGCTGACACTGAGAGAGGATTCAGGTGCAAAGAGTGTATCTGGGAGATGAACGCATGTAGCAGTGGTTAGGGGAGAGGGAAGGGAAGCCAGAGAGCCTGCAGTCATTCGAGAGTCAGTGACACAGCCATGGAGGGTTGAATAACCTGTGTGAGACATTCAGCCGCCTGTTCTCCTGGTCATTGATGGAGGGCTGCTTCTGGGGCTGTTGATGTCCCAGCACCTCCAGCCTGCCCTCTGCAACTTCGGACAGAGAATCCAAGCTCGGGGGAAAGAAACTGTGGGTGGTCCCAGCAGGTACCCAGGGAACATGAGCGGGACATCAGCAGCACCTACATAAGCTAAAGTTGTCTGGGGAAGGGTGGTTCGGTTTTGTCTTTTCAGGCAGACTAAGAGTAATTATACTTTTCCAAGAAGGAAGACCAAAAGGCAGAAGCAACCCAAATGTCCATGGACAGATAAGCATAATGTGGTCTGTCCATGCAATAGAGTAATAGTCAGCCTTAAAAAGGGAAGGACATTCTTTTTTTTTTTTTTTAATTTTTATTGATTTTATTTATTTATTTGACAGACAGAGATCACAAGCTGGCAGAGAGGCAGGCAGAGAGAGAGGGGGAAGCAGGCTCCCTACTGAGCAGAGAGCCGATACAAGGCTCCATCCCAGGATCCTGGGACCATGACCTGAGCTGAAAGCAGAGGCTTTAACCCACTGAGCCACCCAGATGCCCCAGGGAAGGACATTCTGACACATGCTCTAATATGAATGAACTTTGAGGATATAGTGCTAAGTGAAATAAGCCAGTCACACAAAGACAAACACTGTATGATTCCTCTTCTGTTAAATTCCTAGAGTAGCCAAAATCATAGAAACAATTTGGTGGTTGCCATGGGTCCTAGAAGGGGGAGTTAGAGTTTAATGGGTAT